>NC_066893.1:29407640-29505140 GCF_022985175.1 Labeo rohita
TTCTCCACTTCAGCAGCACTTACATACACCAAAACTTAGAGTTTTATTCTGCTCTATATTCTGAAGGGTTTTACTGAAGGGTTTGTTTATATAATTTACATTGGCTTTATTATTGCACTTTATATATTTGTGTCTGTAGACTTACCTTTTGTCTTAAAATTAGTTTGTTTTACCACTTCAGCAGTTCTTACATACACCAAAATTTAGAGTTTTATTCCCATCTGTATTGTGATGGTTTTTAATGAGGGGTTTGTTTATATATCATTCACGTTAATTTTATTATTGCACATTATATTTTTGTGTCGGTAGACTTACCTTATATACATTTCTTTAAAGGTTGTTTTTTCAAAAATGAGTTTTTCTCCTCTTCAGCAGCACCTACATGCACCAAAACTTAGAGTTTTATTCCTCTCTATAGTTTTTTCTGAGAGGTTTGTTTATATCATTCATGCTGATTTTGTTATTGCACTTTTTTGTGTGTCTGTAGAGTTCAAATGACATTGTTTCTTTAAAGGTCGTTTTTCTCAAAATTAGTTTTTTCCTCCACTTCAGCAGCACTTACAAACACCACTTTTACTGAGGGGTTTGTTAATATATTATTCACACTGACTTTATTTTTGCACTTTATATATTTGTGTGTGTAGATTTATCTTTTAATAGTTATCTTTAAAGGTCATTTTTCTCAAAATGAGTTTGTTTCTTCACTTCAGGAGCACGCACTTACACCAAAACTTAGAGTTTTATTCCCATCTGTATTGTGATGGTTTTTAGTCAGGGGTTTGTTTATATATCATTCACGCTGATTTTATTATTGCACTTTATATATGTGTGTCGGTAGTTTTACCTTATAACACATTTTTTTAAAGGATGTTTTCGCAAAAAAATTAGTTTGTTTCTCCACTTTAGCTGCACTTACACCAAAACTTAGAGGTTTATTCATCTCTGTATTCTGAAGGTTTTTATAGAGGGGTTTGTTTATATCGTCCACACTGATTTTGTTATTGCACTTTTTAAATTACATTATTTATCTGTTTTCTTAAAATTAGTTTTTCTCCACTTCAGCAGCACTTACATAAACCAAAACTTAGAGTTTTATTCTTCTCTATATTCTGAACGTTTTTACTAAGGGGTTTATTCATATATCATTCACATTGATTTATACAACATTTTATTCCTAAAACATGGTAACATTTATTTTTCTTCTGTCTGTTGACAGTATTTTATGTTTTATGAAGAGATAAAAGGAACAATCCAAAATCCCCTCTGTAAAAACCTTTATCTCTATTATGTCAACAAAATGACATTGTGAACCTGGCTTTATCCAGTGATATAGATTCTGGAAATACATGCAGATTAGTGCAAATTAATGCACTGTGTTTTAATAATTGGTGAAAATATGAACTCAGTCTGCAGGAGCATCAGATTCAGATCCAGATCTCACATGTGATGTGATTGACAGGTGTCATTTGTCTGATTCAGACTAATCTTCATAAACACACATGAATCTGATTCATTTACTCCGAGATGAGCTGTGGGTTCTGTTATCATCTGCATTTCATTCATTCCCGATCTGTATATTGACCTTTAGCATGCGTGACTTTAGACGCTTTGACCTTTACAGACACGTATCAGACTTGAACCTGATGAGAGGAAGACAGAAAGACTCTTGAGACAGACTCTTATCACCTGTGAACACACACACACACACACACACAGAGACACACTCGCTCACTCACTCACTCACTCACACCAAAGCCTCTTCATGTTGAGGAGCTGTTATGTTTGGACTGCTGGTCACACTGATGCATCATGGGTAGATTACAGCAATATGACATGAGTGAGTGTGTTACAGTGATTTTTAGCAGAGGTAATATTGGACATACTGGGCATAATATATATTGACAGAGGAGCACATAAGTGGTATACAGGTGCCCAAAATTAAAAGTGTGCTGTACAAATGAGTTCAGAACACTCATTGGGTAATTACCATTTTCGACTGACAAACAGTAATACTGTAGAAGATTTCTATTCAAATTGAAAGCATAAAAGAAGAAAAAGAAAAAAAGAAGTAAATATTAATGGTTTGTAAGTTTACTATAAAAAATATTATTTTGTTTATTATTTTATTTAAAACAACTAAACAAATAAGTGCAATAATATTATTATCACTTTGATTAATTAATTATTTTTTAATTTTTCTTTGTAGGTATATTTATTGGGTCACACTATGTGCAGTGTGAGGACCAAATCTCCAGGTTCTCCTATGAGAGCCAGGCTGGAAAGCTTATGTGCACCCCTGTATATTGATATATTTGGGCTGATAGTTTTATGTGCAATGTAAGCTAAAACAATGTATTTGTTAAATTTAATTAATAACAGTAATTATTAAAATAATTGCAATATTATTTCAGTAATCAGTATTTGATTATTTAAAAAAATAATAATTTTTTGTAGAAATATATATATATATATATATATGTATGTATGATGAGTTCAGATGCAAAACCAGCGAAATCCATCTGACGTCTTTCTTTCTTTCTTTAAAAATTGCATTTTTATCAGGCTCAGATGTCTAGGTTTCTATGTAAGTATCTGATTGGGCTGAGGCTGGTATTTTAGCGAGTTTGAAGAAAAAGTATTTGATGGACGTATAATATGTGTCAGGAGCATTCACTCAGTATTATTATCTCATTTTTGACCGAGATGGCTTTTAGCTGGTTTTGCATCTGAACTCTTCATATAAATAAAATTTAAATAAAACAAAATATAAAGAAGTATGAAGTTAAATACACATACTTTATTTTATTTTAGTTAGGTGCCAAGGCATAATTACTAACTTTCATTAAGTTGTATTAATAACAAATAAAAATTATATATCAAATCAGCATATCAGAATGATTTCTGAAGGATCATGTGACACTGAAGACTGGAGTAATGATGCTGAAAATTCAGCTTTGATCACTAAAATAAATTACGAATTGACAGATATTCACACAGAATACAGCTGTTTTAAATTGCAATAATATTTCACAATTTTTACTGTATTTTTTTATCAAATAAATTTAGTCGTGGTGTGCAGAGAGACTTCTTTTGGACACACAAACAATCGTACTAACCAAACCCAGATTTTGAATAGATTTATTTAACTGTTTTGTTTTTCCAGCATATTTAGTAATTTCATCAAATATCGCAGCAGACGTTATGCATCCAGCAGGACTGTTAGTTGACTCTGTATATGTATGTATGATATGTATAACATGTATGATGTGGAGTCAAAATGCGCCTGTCCTCAGCTGTGTGTTTGCATTGGTTGGTCATTAGTGCCGTTATTCTTCAGTTTGAGGTCAGATGAGTCAGTGACTGGTGATTTCTGTGTCATTAAATGAAACGTAGAGCCTCATTGAACACGTGATTTCTTTGTGTCGTCTCTCCAGATCGACCCATAATGCAGTTCACAGCAGCGATCGCAGGCGTAAATCGGGCGGCGTGATGAAATGTTTGGTTTTGGTGTGTTTGTGTGTGAACAGCTTGAGCTTTTCTCTTGTGTTGTGAATGGAAACACACACGGGCGTCTGTCGCTGGCAGTCGTCTGACCTGCACTGTCCCGGACAGAAGGAGAACTCGTTAATTAACTTCATCATCGAGACAGAAACACGAGAGAGAGAAGCTGCTGCTGATGGATGAATGATTGTGAGAAAGTGTTTGGACTGACTGATTTATCAACCTGAAACGCTTGAAATGTGACTCTGTGGTGCTTTCAAAACATTGATTTCATTTGAGCAGACGACATCTGGATTATTATAGTTAAATAAAACAGTTAATAAAAAAAGGTAATTGAAATAAATTAGGAAATTAAATATATGAAAAAAATCTGTTTTAGTTTAAATTATGTATAATACGTGTAATATATAAAAAAGTTAAAATGACAGAAACACAAAATTACCTACAAGTAAAATTATAACAGAAAGTCTACAAATACAAACTAATTTAAAATAAATAAAATAAATAAAAACGATAATGGTATATTAATGATACTAAAATAATGAAATTCTGAATCATAAGATATTATAATAGGAAATTAAATATATGAAAAAATCTGTTTTAGTTTAAATTAAAATACTAAAGTAACTAAAACTTAAAAACATTTCATAATTTAAATAAAATATATATTAACTGAAATAAAATAAAATAAAATAAAATATGAAATAAAATATTTTTAAACTATTTTATTTTAGTTAGTTGCCATTATATTATTAAATTATTTTATTATGGTATATAAAATGAAAAAAAAAATATATATATATATATAATGTAAATTACATAAAATAATATGTAATGTAAAAATGACAAACATGATTATAAGATTATTTAAAAAATTAAAGTGAAACAGAATATATAAATATGCATTTGATTAAATTAAATAACAAGAGCTATTACAATTAATAATATAATTGAATTTATATAAATATATATTTATATAAAATATACATTTTGTTGTATGAACAGTTGATTAGAGTAATAATGTTTACTTTAGAAATTAATAATATAATTTGACAAATTTATATAAATTTAGATATATAAAAATATTAGAATAATACAATTTTATTTAAATAAATTAGTTTAAACTAAAAAAATAATGTATTAAAATTATTACATTTGATTAAAATAAACAAGTTGATGTTTATTTATATACTATATGTATATATAAATTTGTTAAATTATATACAATTGTTTAAACTAAATCAATGAACGTATTAAAATTAGTACATTTGATTAAAATAATTAGGTTAATGTTTTTTTTAATATATATACCGTATGTATGTATGTATGTATGTATATATACATTTTTTAAATGTAATAAAAATGTACAAATACTTTTGATTAAAATTAATATTTTAATTTACTCAAATAAAAAATGCTGAAATATTAGGAAAAAATATTTAAAGTATTATTAATATATATATATTGTTTTTGTTTTTTATATATAAATTAATGTGTAATATATAAAAAAAAAAAAAAACCCTAAATAAATAAAATAAAAAATTATTGTCATCATCATTTCTTTATTTATTTTTAAATGTTCATTTTTATTTCAGTTTTAGTGAATTTTTCTTGGGAACTGTAGTTGAAACTAAATATTTAAAACAAATATTTTTATATATTTTAGTTTGAATGTATAATAACTGGTACTGATGTTTGAGAAACCTGTTTGAAAACAGTCATAGTGTTTCTCGGGTGTGTTTGTTTGACGGCGCGTCTCGTCTCGTCTCGTCGGTGGTGATTGTTGTGTGTGTTTGTGTCTCTGTGGGATTCTCCTGGTGTGTTAATAAGCAGATGGTCTGTGCTGTTGTGGCAGATCTTTGCGCTTCAATATCCGCTCTGACATTTCCACAAATGCTTGTACTATCACGACACAGCAGCTTTATGACCTGTGAGCGATGCAGGGATACGGCACACAAAGCGGCCCGTCTCGTCCGCCGGGGCTTCGCCCGGGTCGCGGCACAGACCCTCTGCGGGCTCCCTGATAAGACGCGGGGTGACGGAGGGCATGATGGGACGCGTCTGGCTGGAGAGCACGATAAAAGACGAGGGACAAAAGCACCTGAATCCATTTACATCATGAGATTCAAACTCAAAAACATCTTAGGATTTTTACAACCACTTTAGCAAACAAAAAAGCAAAAAAGAAATAAAATAAAATAAATATTATTATAAAATAGTCATTTTAATAAGCAGTTTAACAGTTTTAATGTGTAAACTATTTTTATTCATTTCTGTTTATTGAAATAAAATAAAATAAAATAAAATAAAATATTAGACTTAAAAGCCTTAACTTGAAATAAAAATGTTTAATATAGTAGTTATAACAGTAGGTAAAGTACTAAAATTACTAAAATGAAAACTATTAAAAATTGTTTTTGTTAATTGAAATAAAATAAAATAAATATTATAAAATTGTGATTTTAATAAGCAGTTTAACAGGTTTAATGTGTAAACTATTTTTATTAATTTCTGTTTATTGAAATAAAGCTGAAAAATAAAATATAATAAAAATATAAATATTAGATTAAAAAGCTTAAAAAACGAAATAAAATAATGTTTAATATAATGATTATAACTATAGGTAACAATCGTTTTTTGTTAATTAAAATAAAATAAAATAAAATAAAACAAAAATGAGATGGAAAGCAACTTAAATCTTGCCTTGGCAACTAAGTGAAATAAAATAATGTTTAATATAGTTGTTAAAACAATAGATAAAGTACAAAAATGGTTAAAAAATTGTTTTTGTTAACTGAAAAATTAAATAAAATGTAATCAAATTAATTAAAATAATACAATTAAATAGAATTAAATTAAATTACATACACAATGTTTACATTTTAATACTAATTTAAGTAATATAATATAAATTAATATAATAAAGAGAATTAAATACGTAATGTTTTCATTTTAATACTAATTTAAATAATATAATAATATTAATTAATATAATAAAAATAATAATAATAATTGATATAAAGTTGAAATAAAGTAAAATATGAATATTAGGTGGAAAACCTAAAATTAGTTTTTTTCCCTTGGCAACTAACAGATATAATATTTAATATAATAGTTAAAAATGGTGGTTAAAATACTAAAATGATTAAAACTAAAACTAAATAAAATAAAACTAAATATAACAAAACAATCACAAAAGCATATTACAAAATTACATATAGAAATATACAATATGAATAAATGAAAATGATTAGAATATAGTTTGATTCATGTAAATAATTTGAAATAAATAAATAAATACATTTAGCAAGCTTCCAAAGGAAAATGTGTTACTTTTTTATAAAAAAAAAAAAAAAAATGAAGCACTAAAATAACTACAACTAAATAAATTTAAAAACACACACAAAATAGAAATCTATTAAAAAAACAAACAAACAAAAAAAACTATAAAAATGACAAACACATGATTAAAATTAAAGTGGACCAGAAAATATAACTATACATTGATTCAATTAAATGACAAAAGATATTAAATAATATAATTTAATTAATATAAATAAATAAATATTGATTAAAATAAAATTATTATATAAAAATTGATTATAGTAACATTTAATTTAGAAATGAATATTATTTGATTTCTGTAAATTTATATAAAAATATGAAAATAATAAAATCTGACTTAAATTTGTTTAAACTAAATAATAGAAAATAAAATAAAATGTATTTAAATTAATACATTTGACTAAAATAAGTTAATGTGTTTATATATATATATATATATATATATATATATATATATATATATATATATATATAAATTGATTAAATTAAATGAAATTATTTAAACAGATAAATTGAATTAAAATGACTCATTTGATTTTTCTAAAAAAAAAAGTAAAATCATAATAAGAAAAACTAGTTTAAAGTATTTATAAATGTTTATAAATAGTGTATAAATAAAATATATGAATATTACAGTCTTGCCTTGGCAACTAACAAATAAAATAACGTTAAAACTAAAACAAAAATAAACTCAAGTTTAACTCAACTCAATATTAGCAAAAATTTACATACAAATAAAAATGAATAATAATAAATTCTAAAATGCAAATTCAATATTAATAGTTGCTATTCAAATAATGGCTGTGTTTTGATGAATGACTGTGATGCTGCTAATACTAATTAATATTCATGAGTCAAACGAAAGAGTTTCTGATGGATGAGTCAGATTTTGAGGTCATAATCTGAACTAACAGACGAGGTTTTGAGTTTGTGGTTTACAGTCAGTTCAGATCTGAAATCAAAAGCGTTTCAGAGCTCAATAATGTGTGTGACATGACAGAACAACACACACACTCACACACACACACACACTTGAGTTTAATGAGACGCTTCTCAGCACAAAGGCCTTTGTCTGAATGAGATCCATTGTTGCTCACACACGCAGGTAATTCATTCAGATGAATAATATCTGACACGCGCCGCCTTTCATTCTCCCGTCTTTAATAAACGACCCGTTTGTGTCGGATCTCATTCTCCTGCGTCCCTTATTCCTCTTCCTGTCTGTCAGCCGGCCCGCAGGAAGAGGAAACGTGTGTCAGTGCCGCCGTAGAAACCATGTGAACAACACAGTTGTCAATCACAGGAATGACTGACAGGCATCAGCAGTGTGACGCTCATCCACCCTAAACTCTCTTATTTTCTGCCCTTTTCTGTTCGTTTATATGATCATGAGTCAAACGGATGAGATAAATATGGCAGATTTGTGTTTAATAATGTTATTTGAGTGTGTTTGGTCACTGGTCTTATATTTGTGTCTAATGACTGTAAACTTATTACTGATCAGTGATCAGTCTCCATAAATTAATTGTTGTTTTTCACTGGCTAGGAAAGGTGTGATTTCACTGATGTTTTTGTGGCATTTTTAATCTGTGATATTATTATAAAATATTATATAATTTTATATTTTTAATATATTTTTAAAATAATTAATAAGTCGTTTGACAGGTTAAACTAAAACTATTAGAAAATTTTTGTTAATTAAAATAATAAAATAAAATAAAAAATAAAGTGAAATGTGAATACTACATTTAAAAAACAAAAAATATGGAAATAAAATGTTTAATATAATAGGTATAACAGTAGGTGAAGTACTACAATTATGAAAACTAAAACTATTAAAAACAAATTTTATTTTTTAAAAATAAAATAGAATAAAATAAAATAAAATAAAATAAAATAAAATAAAATAAAATAAAATAAAATAAAATAAAATAAAATAAAATAAAATAAAATAAAATAAAACAAAATAAAATAAAATAAAATATTAGATGGAAAGCTATGCAACTTAAAATGAGAAATCTTGCCTTGGCAACTAAATTTAAAAAAATAATGTTTAATATAATAGATAACAAAAATTAAAACTTTAAAAAATTGTTTTTGCTAACTGAAAAAATATATATGTATAATTAAAAAGTTATAAAATAATAAAATAAAATGTAAAAATAAAATTAAATGCATAATATTTACATTTGAATACTAATTTAAATAATATAATAATATAAATATAATGAAAAATAATGATTAATTGCATTAAAATAAAATAAAATATTAGATGGAAGTATTAAAATTACTAAAACAATATATATATATATATATATATATATATATATATATATATATATATATATATATTTTATTTTGTTTACTGAAATAAAATAAAATTAAAAAATAGATGGAAAGCTAAGCAAATTAAAATGAAAAATTTTAACTTCTATTTTCCTACTTAATTTTTACTATTTTAAGTACTAAAGTGACTTACAAATATTTTTTAATGGAAATAAAATTAGGTGTATAGATAGTTATAACAATAAGTAAAGTTCTAAAATGACTAAAACAAACTTTTTTTTATTTTATTTTTAATTTTTTTACTTTATTTTTTTTAATGTTTTTATTAAAAACATTTTTTGTTAATTGAAATACATAATAATAAACGCAATGAAGTAAAACAATGTACTTCTTATATATATATATATATATATATATAACTTTCAGTAGTACTTAAAGTACTAAAATTACTATTACAAATATTTTTTAATTGAAATAAAACTTAAATTATATATATATATATATATATATATATATATATAATAAATGGCAACTAAATAAAATAAAATAATGTTTAAAATAATAGATACAATGAAAGGTGAAGTACTAAAATTAATACAACTAAAATAATTAAAAATCGTTTTTGTTAATTGAAAAAAAAATGTAATTGAAAGCTAAGCAACTTAAAATGAGAAATTTTACCTTGGCAACTAAATGAAATAAAATAATGTCATATTTAATATAACAGTTAAAATAGTGGTTAAAGTGCTAAAATTACAATTACAAATACTTTTTTAAAATTAAAAATAAATCTGAAATAAAATTGTATATATAGTTATAACAATAAGTAAAGTTCTAAAATGACTAAAACAAACTTTTTTTTATTTTATTTTTATTTTTTTACTTTATTTTTTTTAATGTTTTTATTAAAAACATTTTTTGTTAATTGAAATACATAATAATAAACGCAATGAAGTAAAACAATGTACTTCTTATATATATATATATATATATATATATATATATATAACTTTCAGTAGTACTTAAAGTATTAAAATTACTATTACAAATATTATTTAATTGAAATAAAACTTAAATTATATATATATATATATATATATATATAATAAATGGCAACTAAATAAAATAAAATAATGTTTAAAATAATAGATACAATGAAAGGTGAAGTACTAAAATTAATACAACTAAAATAATTAAAAATCGTTTTTGTTAATTGAAAAAAAAAATGTAATTGAAAGCTAAGCAACTTAAAATGAGAAATTTTACCTTGGCAACTAAATGAAATAAAATAATGTCATATTTAATATAACAGTTAAAATAGTGGTTAAAGTGCTAAAATTACAATTACAAATACTTTTTTAAAATTAAAAATAAATCTGAAATAAAATTATATATATAGTTATAACAATAGGTAAAGTTCTAACATGACTAAAACTAAAACTATTACATTTTTTTTTTGTTAATTGAAGTAAATAATAATGAAAAATCTAAAATAAAATATAATATTAGATGGAAAGCTAAGCAACTTAAAATGAGAAATTTAATCAATTAAAATATTAAATAAAATTATGTAATATTTAATATAACAGTTATAATAGTAGTTAAAGTACTAAAATACTCTTACAAATATGTTTCATTGAAATTAAGATTATATATATATTATATGAATTATATATTCAGTCCTTTACTATTACTATAGTGAGTGTATGTTGATGAATGAGTGTAAAACAGCGGCGTGATCTCGGGTGACGTTTCTCTCGTGTGTGATGGTTCGGTAACGCTGGCGGCGAAACACACAGACAGGAGCGAGGAAACTCCTGACGGGTCAGCGCCGATGCAGACGTGGCTACAGGAGAAACCCAGCGCTGATCGATAGCACACACACGCTCGTGATGAGCAGACAGACACGTCTGCAGGAAAGGTCAGAAACACTCCACACGAGATCTGGGAGGAAATACCTCCCCGCCTCAAAGACTCATGGGAAAACGCTCTATCTGCATCTTCAGCGCAGAGCTGACACACCTGCAGGGCATTATGGGAATAACAGACCCCACGACGCAGAAATAGAAACATGCTCAGGTCTGCTTGCATTATTATAGATCAAGGCTTTACACAAAACTGTGTAAAACAGTAGGGAAAAAAAAAAAATTAATATATAAGAATCAGCTTGCTTGAAATAACAAAAATGTATTAAAACAAATAAATACTATTTTATTTAAATAAATTTGATTTAATTTATGTAACTTAAATAATAAATACATATAATATTGACTACAATAGAATTTGATTATATAAATAAAAATGGTTAGAATAATATTTAATTTTTAAATTAATTAATATAATTTGATTTATATAAATCATATGCACTATATAAATTAAAATAAATTTAAAAACATGATTAAAACTTCAAAATTTGATTAAATTAAATAAAAGTTATTCGAATAAATAATATAATTTATATAATTCATGATTTAATAATTTGATTTATATAAAAAATAAAATGTAAATATATAAAATATTGATTAAAATAATATTTAATTATATAAAAATTGATCAGAATAATATTTAATTTTGAAATTAGTAATGTAATTTGATGTATTTAAATCATATGAAATGTATAAATTAAAATAAGTGCAATTATTTTATCAAGTATCCAAGGCATTTCTTACTTTTATTTTAGTTTAACTTGAAGTACTAAAACATCAAAAACTAAATAAACTAAAAAAAAAAAAACTAAATCACCGATGCACTAAAATAACTAGAACTAAATAAACTAAATAACACTAAAAAAAGAGACAAACACATGATTAAAACTTTAATTAAAATCAAAGTTGAGCAGAAAATATAAATTTCATTAAATTAAATAACAAAATTTATTCAAATAAATATGATTTATATAATTAATGATTTAATCATTTGATTTATATAAATTAATACAAAATACAATTATAAAATTTGATTTATGTAAATGTGTTGTGTTTAATTGAAATAACATGTATTAAAATAAATACATTGGATTAAAACAAATAAAATAATTACAATAAAATAAAATATAAATAAATAAAATATTGATTAAAATAAAAATTAATTTGAATAATAACATTTAATTTAGAAATTAATCATAATTTGATTTATATAAATAGAAAATATTAGAATAAAAATGTATTAAAAAATGTTTAAATTAAATAATGTATTAAAATAAATGCACTGGATTAAAGTAAATAAAATAATTTAAATGAAACTAAAATATTGATTAAAATAAAAGTTGATTATATAAAAATGATTAGAATAATAACATTTAATTAAGAGGTGAATCATATAATTTATTTTAAAAAACTTTTTTTTTAAATGTTAAAATTGTAAAAATGTTTAAATTAAATAAAATGTATTAAATACATTGGATTGAATATATATATATATATATATAAATAGAATAATACATTTTAATACACTTACTTTTATGAAAATAAAATAAATAAAAATGATTAAAATAAAATGTGATTTAGACAGTGCTGTGCTATAGTGATGTAACATAATGTAAGTCAAATACTTTCCAAATAGTTCAATATTTTACACGTAATATATAACACATAACTATACAATTATTTTTTCACTGTATCAGTTGTGTTTATTCATGCAAATAATTGTAGTGTGGGTTTGTGTGTCGTCTGTGTTTGTTAATTGAGGATGATTTGATCAGTTTGTCATATGTCATGATTTCTACGCGTTGCATCAGGTGTGTGTGTGTGTGTGTGTGTGTGTGTGCAGGTGTATGGGCTTCGTGCAGTCCTGATATGAGTTGATGTCACACGAGCTGTATTACAGATACACCTTTGAGACGCTGCAATAGTTGCAGGATGTGGAGAGTAAATGAGGTGTTTTTGTGAGCGTCAGAGGCCGTCGCTGAGACTCGCGCTGGAACAGACGCTTTACTACAGACAATTAGACTCATCAGTGTGTAAACAGCAGATGAACGTGAGCAGATGTCTGACGCTCTTTCACTTGGCCGTGTGCTTTTGGAAAGCGTTCGCTGGCAGATCCTCGTGATTCTGGAGCTGCTCCGCATGAACCAATCCTCAGGATGTCACGGCTTTCTCATGGGTTTCTTGTGGATTTCTCACGTCTCAGACCGCTGGTGATGATGTCAGGCACTTGAGGAGCGTTTATGCTCTCGGTCATGAGTTTTATTCACTTCCGAGTGAAACACCTGCAGTCAGGACGAGTCATTTACACTGATTCATTCGTTTGTGTAATTGATTCAGTGATTCAGTGACACGGTTATTATAGATAAAAAATAAATAAATAAATAAATAAATAAATAATAATATATATATGTGACCCTGGACCACAAAACCAGTCTTAAGTCGCTGGGGTATATTTGTAGCAATAGCCAAAAATACATTGTATGGGTCAAAATTACTGATTTTTCTTTTATGCCAAAAATCATTAGGAAATTAAGTAAAGATCATGTTCCATGAAGATATTTTGTAAAATTTCTACTGTAAATACATTAAAACTTAATTTTCGATTAGTGATATGTTTAGTAAGAGCTTCATTTGGACAACTTTAAGGTGATTTTCTCAATATTTAGATTTTTTTTGCACCCTCAGATTCCAGATTTTCAAATAGTTGTATCTCGACCAAATATTGTCCCTAACAAACCATACATCAATGAAGAGCCTGTTTATTCAGCTTTCAGATGATACATAAAACTCAATTTCAAAAAATGGACCCTTATGACTGGTTTTGTGGTCCAGGGTCATATATATATATATATATATAATAAACATTAGATTAAAAAGCCTAAAAAGCTTGAAATAAATAATATAATAGTTATAACAGTAGGTAAAATACTAAAATGATTAAAACTAAAGCAATTAAAAATCTTGTTAATTGAAAAAATAAAATTAGAATGAAAGCTAAGCAAGTTAAAATGAGAAATCTTGCCTTTGCAATGAAAAAATAGCGTTTGATGTAATAGTTATATAAAATAGGTAAAGTGCTATAATTACTAAAGCTAAGTAGTAGCTAAATAAACCTAAACTTAAACTAAATATAGAAATGATTCAAACTACTAAAACATAGTGAAACAAAAAATATACCAAAAAAAACCTAATTCAACATATTAACTAAAATATTGGATGACATTATAAACAAACAATATTAACTAAAACCATAGAAACAACAATAAATATTACCTAAAAAAAAAAAAAAAAATATATATATATATATATATATATATATATAAACAAATTCAATACAAAACGAAAAAAATAATTAAAAGGTCTCAAAAACATCTACAATAGCGATTTTAACTCGCTATTGTAAAAAAGAACATAAATAATACTTACGTACTAAATAGCTAAATAAATAAATAAATAAATAAAAAATCCCGTAGCCTAATTAACAAATAAATCCCAGACCAATGCGTCTTTCTTCCAAGATCCGTGAACATACACTGAATGTCCTCTCTGGAGAATTAAAGCGAAAGAGATGAAAACGAGTAAATAAACAAGTAAATGAAGGCGGCACAAACAGAAGACAATACTCTAATGTTACGAGATCTTACCCAAGCATTTCAATATGTGAATATTATCATAACAACATGAAAGTAATCAACATCACTGATATTCAAAATGGTAAGCAAGCGCTGGTTAGTTTACATTTCATATATCTGCATTTATCTCTCATTTCTTTGTTTCAGTTTCTCATTTTGAATGATTATTATGTACTATTAAAAACTGCTGATATCGACAGCTAACGCTAAATCTTTTTTCACGTAGGCGCAGCACGCGCATGTTAGTTTGCAGTCGGCTGTAGTGTGTGCGGTGTGTTTAAGCACAGCTTTTTATCCAGACGCGGCCGACACGAGGCGACAACACCGTCGGCTTTCGTAGCCGTTAGTTATTTAAAGTCGGCTTGGTGTTTCCCGGTCCGGCATTTACACTCCAAATCCCACCGTTCCCCGCGAAACTTTCTGACCGCCCACTCCCGCCCACAGCAAAGGTAAAAACGCCCGCGACATTTGCATTGGGTCCAAACCAATGCAGCCCCTCTAGTTTGGATCATTTTACTGACTCATTCAGCAAAATGAACGAATCTTTTTTTCAAGTAATTTCATTCATTTTAGCAAAATATAATTAAAATGTTACGTGTCACTTCCCTAACACATCTACTGCTTACACAAACGTTGATCACACTACAAACAAGACAAAACTATAATGCTGTAAGAAACAGAAAAGATTCATTCATTGTTTATCTGGGTCTTTAGTCTATGATTCGCTCACCTCACCTCTTATCTGACAAGTTTTCGGGTTTGAGTCGTTCGTTCATCACGTGACAGCCCCTTAATGAATGACTCAAAAAACCCGAAGACTCGAAACAGGTGAACTAATTCCAGTACAGAATCTAATAGGATGTTGCGCAAGCGCGACTGAACGAATCACTCCCCGAGACGACTCGTTCTTTTGAGTCACATTAAAGATCCATTCAGAATGAACGAATCATTCAAGAACGCACATCCCAGAGCCTGTGCTACACCAGCTTTTGTGCTTAAAGAGTATACACATTTTTATTTTTTGAAAACAATGACCAATTGTTTCACTAGATAAGACCCTTCTTCCTCGTCTGGGATCATTTAGAGCCTTTGAAGCTGCATTTAAACTACATTTTGGAAGTTCAAAATCGGGCACCATATCAGTCCATTATATGGAGAAAAATCATGAAATGCTTTTTGTCAAAAACCATAATTTCTTTAAAATTGAAGACAGAAAGACATGAACATCTTGGATGACAAGGGGGTGAGTACATTATTTGTGAATTGTTGTTCAGGTAGTGAACTTCTCCTTTAATTACGGAGTCATTTGTTAATTTGATTCATTCGAACGGCTGATTCATTTAGGAATAAAGCAAGTCTTTATGAATGGGAAATTGAATCATTGACTCACTAGATTCGTTTAAAAACAAGTTCATTTATTCGTAAACTAAACAGCGCTGTGTTTGAATGCAGATGCGAGTTGTGACTTGTTTCAAACTATTTTTAACGACGAAAGAGAGCAAAATCAGGTAATAGTGTTATATCAGACAATGTAAGTCACTTAATATAAATTTCTTGTTTATTGAACTGTTATTAAATCAGTTTCTCATCTTAGTTGATTGTGATCTCACAAAGTTCCATTATAATGGAAAATGAGCTGGGTTCGATTTATTTATTCATTCATTTATTTTTTAGGGATCAGATTTATTAAATTTAATGCGAATCATTTTGGATAAAATCGTCTGCCGAATGCATGAATGTAATGTAGAAACGGACTCGTTTGTAGGATGATCTGCAGTTGTGTGACGTGTTTGTGAACGGTTTGTGATGGATGACGGCGTTTGAGTTTATCGCCGGAGGGCCGTCACAGCAGCTCTCTGTTTACACGAGGTAATTAGCAGTGCATTGTGGGTAATTGCTGCTTTGCTCCTGTCAGATACGCTTCATTTCCTCCAGCTGAGTTTGTTTGTCATCTTCAGAGGAGAAACACGAGATGTTTCTGTGTGTGTGAAGATGATTCTTAAACACATTTACTTCTGTCTTTATGTGGTTATACTTACAGTACGTGATCTGTGTGTGAGTTTGACTCCATTATATCTCTTTGCAGTACAGTGTGTTTATATATCGCAGGTTTTTGATCGTCAAATACGATCATTCTCATGTAAAACCATCATGTTTTTATGTGTAAATACCAAATTTAGACTCATTTAAATAGGTATCCGCTATACTATAACAATTTAAAATATTACTATTAAAATATTTTTTATTTTCTATTAAGATAAATTATTTGTATTTATTTATTTATTTAATAATATATTTATTTCAGTGTAATTTTAATGTGGTAATTATTTTTATCATTTATTTAATTTGTATTTATTTTAAATTTAATTATCTTATTTTAATAGAGTAATGTTTATTTATTTACTTCATTATTTCTTTATTTTAATTTTAATCTGTTTTATTGTATTAACTTACTTATTTTAATAGAATTATGTATTATGTTTTATTTATTTGCTTATAATTTAATTATTTCTTTATGTTAATCTGTTTTACTGTTGTTCATTTTAATCTCATTATTGTTTATTCAATTTGTATTTATTTTAAATTTAATAGATTAACTTATTTTAATAGAATGTTTTATTTATTTATTTACATATAGTTTCATTATGCACTTATTCATTTTAATCAATTTTTTATTATTCATTTAATATTTGTATTTATTTTAAATTTAATAAATTAACTTATTTTAATAGAATAATGTTTTATTTATTTACTAATTTATAATTTCAGTATGTCTTTATTTTGATCTGTGTTATGGTTTATTATTTCATTTGTTTTTTTTATTATTTAGCATTTGTTATTTGTTTAACATTTTTAAAATAAATTTTAGTTGTTTATTTACATATAATTATTTTTTTTTACCATCTGTTGTATTAATATAGTTTTAATATAAATAGTTTTAATTATTTCATTTTTGTAGTATTTGTTATTCTGATGTAGTTTATTTATTTTAATATAATTTTATGTTTAACATTTTAATTATTTAATTATTTACTCAATACTATTTTTAGCATGGTATATAAATATAGTTTTACTATTTTATTTAGGTATCATTTATTTTTAGCAGTATTTTAATGCCGTTTTAAATATTTATCTAATTATTTGAATATAATTTGAGGTTTAGCATTTGTTTTTTTTTAAACATAGTTTTAATTATTTAATTTTTTGTAGTATTTGTTATTGTAATGTACTTTAAATTATTATTTTTTTTTTATTGTTGTTTTAGTTATCTATTTAATTATTTTAATATCATTTTATTTTCAGCATTTGTTATTTAAATATAGTTTTAATTATTCAATATTTTTTTTATAGTTAATTATTAATTACCTAAATATTTGTTAATATTTAATAATCATTTTAATAGCATTTTATTATTTTTTATTTTTGGTGCTGCATTATTTTATTTAATTTTAATTCAAGCATTATTACGTTTAAATATTTATTTAATTATTTTTATATAATTTTGTGTTTAACATTTGTTATTTTAATGTTTAATAATTCTTTCAAATTATTTTGATATAACTTTATTTTTTCAGATTTTTTTGTTATTTTAATATAGTTTTAATTGTTCCATTATTTTGTATATTTAAGTATTATTTACTTAAATATTTTTAATATGTAGTAATTGTTTTAATAGCATTTATTTATTTATTTATTATTTAATTATTTTTAGGTAATTTTGTGTTAACCATTTGTTATTTTAATGTCGATTAAATCTTTGTTTTAATAGTATTTATTTATTTAATTTTATTTACTGTATTATTTCAATATAATTGATGTTGAATATAATTGTATTATTTATTTTAATATAATTTTTTTTTCCCTCGTTTGCGGCCCCTGAGGCTCCCAGGACTCCAGATTGAGACCCCAGTTATATATAGCAGTGTTTGAGGGCAGATTTAACACTTAAGTAGTTTGTCGGCGTCCTCCGGCGTGTTTCGTTGTGTTTCTCTCACTAACTCGTCTCTGTTTCCGTGTTCAGTCGGCGAGCGCTCATTTCCCCGTGAGGAGAGACGTTACGAAGACACGGCGGCGTCTCGGTCACAGACGTTCAGTCAGACGCTGAATTAAAGACAGATGGAGACGCCGCTGTTTGTTTGGCCTTCAGGCTGTAAACGTGACTTCGCTTTAATGGAGGACGATTTCTCTCACCTGAAGGCTTCGTAGCCACACGCTGCAGGTGATGATGGGAAATAAAGCGTCTCTCACATTATCTTCTGCGTTCTTTTATTAGTCAAGCATCACGTAATGCCCAAACCAACACCTGTCGAGTCACAGCGGTGAGTTTTCAACAGGTAAACACTGCTCACGTGGACTAGATTTGTAAAACAGTGTCGTCTCATTTTTTTATTTTTTATCATTTTTATAATTGTTTTTTAAAAGTCTTCATAAAGAGTTATGAGCCGTGAACCAAACCAACCAGCTACGAAGTGAATCACACCATTACAAACTTTGATTTGAAGCAAAAAGTGTCTGAACATCGGACAAAAAGACAAAGGAATAAGACTGTAGACGCGTCCCAATTCACACTCATGATAGTCTGTAGTGTACTATTTATTTAATTATTATGTTCAGATTTATTTGATTATTTATTCCTTTATTTAACTGTTTTATTGTTTAAATATTCATTTTGATTACATTTTTAATGTTTGTTTATTTGAAATGAAATAAATGAATTCATTTATTTTAATAGAATTATGTATTAATTATTATTTGTTTATTTATTGTTTAAAATTTACACTATTTCTTTAATTCATTTTATCATTTGCCTATTAATTTTAATCTGAGTTTTATTTAATTTTTGTTTATTTTAAATGTAATTAACTTATTTTAATCCAATTTTTATTTGTGATTTAATTTTTTTTTAAATAAAATTAATCAATTTATTTATTTTAATAGAATTATGTATTAATTGTTTGTTTATTTATTATTGATATTTTCACTATTTCTTTAATCACTTTTATCATTTGCCTATTTATTTTAATGTAAGTTTTATTTAATTATTTTTTTATTTATTTTAAATGTAATTAACTTATTTTAATCTAATTTTTATTTGTGATTTAATTTATTTAATTTAAATAAAATTTATTTATTTGAATAGAATTATGTATTAATTGTTATCTTTATTTATTATTTATAATTTCACTATTTCTTTAATCAGTTTTATCATTTGCCTATTAATTTTAGTCCAAGTTTTATTTATCTAATTTTTATTTATTTTAAATGTAATTAACTTATTTTAGTAGAATAATGTTTTTTTTACTGATAATTTCATTATTTAATTTCATTTAATCAGTTTTATTGTTTATGTATTTATTTGATTAATTTAATTATTTTAATAAAAAAATATGTACTATTTATTTTATTTACTTGTAATTTAATTATTCCTTTATTTTAATCAGTTTTATTGTGAATTTATTCATTTTAATCTAATTTTTATTTAATTTTCGTCATATTCATTGTTTCTTTATTTTAGTCTGTTTTGTTGTTTACTCATACATTTTAACCTATTTTTATTTATGTTAATTAATTTTATTTTGCATGTATCTAATTATTTTAATATAATTTTATGTTTAACATTTTCACATAAATTGTAATATTTACATATAATTCTATTTTTAGTATCTGTTATATTAATGTAGTTTTAATATTTATTTTAACTATAATTAATTTATTTAAATAACTAAAAATTATTAACATTATTTTAATATAGTCTTAAAATGTATTAAATTATTTGATTATTGTATGTTTACCATTTATTTTAATATAGTTGTAAATATGAATTTAATTATTTGAATATAATTGATTCAGCATTTGTTATTTTAATTTAGTTTTAATTATTTCATTATTTTATATATTTTGTATTTATTTTTTTTTTTTATTTCAGTTTTATAATTTATTTAATTTGAAATTGTTCTATTTGTTTAATTTTTATTACTCTTACATTTAATTAATGTACTTATTTTAATAGAATTATGTATTTTTTTTTATTTATTTGATTTACTTATTCAGTTGTTTCTTCATTGTAATCTAGGTTTTATTTTAATTTTATTTATTTTAATTTCAATTAATTACTTAAAATTAATGAATTAATTAATTATTAGTTTTGTAATCTATGTCTTTTTGTAGTATAATGTTGAACATTGTCTGACAGCATGTAAATGGAGTTAATAGTAACCGGAGGTGATCTGAAGCAGAGAATAGTTGAGACTGGTTTAATGCAGCTGATGTTTGAGGGTTTTGTGTTGCTCTGATTTCCCTGTGGTCCGGCTGCTCTTTTATGTCCCGTCCGGCCGTCAGCGTGTGATTGATGAACTCATAACGGCTTTACATCGCCTCGTCATATTCGAGTCTGACTCTTATTATTGAAATGAGACATTTAGGCTCTTTCGCTCGCTCCCCTTCTGCGACGGCAATTACGTTTTTGTAGTTTGATGTGTAAGTGCACGACTCCGTTCACATTCATATTGGATTGTGTTTATAAAAATATAAATTGATTCCCGACACACGAAGGCCGAGCTGCTGAACTGACGTCTGTGTCGTTTATTAGTCCAAAGCCTCCTTTCTTGTGTTAAAATGAAGCGTTTCACATATTGTGAACTTTTTGACTCATGATTTTAATGTCAGGCCTCGTGTGGACACCCACTCAGTACTGTTCCTGCTTTATATTTAATGATGTAGTTGAAATAGTTGCATTGGTTTGCATGGTTTTATGATTTCAGTGTATTCGACATAATTGACAGCCGGTTAATAAAATCCTTAATATAGATTATTGTAGAAAAAATGGTGAGATGATGTTCAAAATGTCCATAAATGTTGATAATAAACCATGATAAACTGATTTTCGATTAATGATGTAGTTGACAGAACTTATAAAACTATATATATATATATAATATATTATAACTATATATATTGTTTTTTAAATGTACATTTTTGTAATTTTTTTCTCAGTGATACTAAAATAACATTTTAAATAGTATATAGTACTGAATTTAATAATAATAATGTACTTTTTAATGTTTATATTATTATTATTATTATTATTATTATTATGACTTTTTGGTATTTAACAATAACTTTAAATTTACAGACCATGGTGGCCAATTTTTTCATTTTTATTTTATTTAAAGTTTTTGTAATTTTGTTTTGTGTTTGTCATTTTTATTTTTATTTTTAAAAATGTCTATATTTTTAGTAATTTTTGTTTTATTTTTGTATTTTCTGTTTTTGTTTTTAGTCAGTGTTTTAGTAATTTGTTGTTTGTTTGTTTTAGTTTTTAAAATGTGTATCATTTTAAATCATTTTTATTATTTTAGGTTTTATTCTCATGATTTTTTTAATGTTCTGTTTTCATTTTAATTTGAACTTTTCTATTAAAAAACAACCGAACTTGTTTTAACTTTTTGTTTTTAACTGTGTATTTATTTTTAATATATACGTTTTAAAGTTTTAGTCATTTTGTTTTGTGTTTGTCATTTTTAGTCATTTTTTTTAAATCTCTATAACTTTTAGTTATTTTTGTTTTATTTTTTTATTTTATTTTTTATTATTTTAGTTTTTATTTTCATGTTTTTTATGTCCTGTTTTCATTTTAATTTTTGTTTTTATCTTAATACATTTTTTTTAAATATATGAATTTTTAAGTTTAAGTAATTTTGTTGTGTATTAGTTATTTTTATTCATGTTTAAGTTTTAAAAATGTATATATAGTTTTTTAGTAATTAAAAAAAGTTCTGTTTTCATTTTAATTTTAGTTAATGTTTTAATAATTTGATGTTAATTAGTTAATTAATTTTAAATATGTCTATTGTTTTTAATCATTTTTATTATTTTCCTAAATTAAAACCAATTAAAATTTAAACTAATTTAAATTCTGTAAAAACAAAGGCAATTTCAAGCAAACTGAGAATGTTTTATTAAATAATTTGTTTATTTGTTTTAGTTTTTTAAAATGTCTATTGGTTTTTAATCATTTTTATTGTTTTAGATTTTATTTTAATGTTTTCAATATGCTCTCCTTTAATGGATAAAATATGATTTAAAAATATATATATATTCTCCTAATTTAAAGTAATTTAAATTCTGTAAAAACAAAAGTAAAAAAAAAAATAATAATATCAAAGGCAATTTCAAGCAAACAGACAGTATGCAAAAAAAACAAAAAAACAATATTTACATATATGTGTGAGATTATAATATGCTTTCCCTTTATGGGTAAAATATGATTTTTCTGAAGAAAGCTGTATACATATATGTCAGCATTGACTATTTAAAACACATTAGTATATTCAGTTTTATTTGTAGGGCATCAATTTGAAGTATGCTAAAGCATAGGGTGCACAAAACATTAATGGATCAAGTGTGATATTTTAGAAAAGAGCGTCAGTGATCTTCAGCTGTGTAGATGTGGTCAGTGTGACCTGTTTTATGGTTGAGCAGGTGATGCAGGTCTCAGATCAGTTTGTGGATTCAGACTGAGTTTGATCATGAAATATCCCTAATTTGGTGTCATTTGTAGATACTCAAGTGTATGAGAAGGACAGAGAGGTTGAGAGCTGAGCTGCTGCTGCTGCTGGTCTGAAGCTCTTTCTGTGTGTTTGTTTGTGAGAGAAAAGCCCTGCGGGATTCCATAGAAAAACTGTGTGTTTCTCGAGCGCAGCTGCTGTCGATCCATCAGCAAACATTCATTCACATTCACCTGCAGCACAAACACACATCAGACCAGACCAGACCAGACCAGACCAGATCGCTCAAGTAGCGCACACCTGTTTATCTGCCTCAAGGTTAATAAAAACAAAAACAATTAAATTAAAATTCAGATCTTATTTTATTTCAGCTAGCTCACAAGGCAGCATTTCGCATTCACATTCACTTTAACTTGACGTACTAAAACCACTAAAAATAAAACTGAAATAAAATTAATAAAAACTAATACAAAATAACTATATATTTTTTAATAATTCAAAAATTAACAAAATTTTATAGTATCTCAGTAATACTAAAATAACTTATTTTTATATCCTATATAGTACTGAATTTAAGAAAAATAATGTAATAGTATGTATGTATGTATGTATGTATATTATTATTGTTGTTGTTATTATTATTATATTATTATTATATTATGTTTAACTTATATACTTATTTTTTTATTTTTTTTTTAATATTTATTAAATTTACAGAAAATGGTGGCCAAAGTTTTATTTATTTATTTATTCTGTTTTAATTTTTATTTTATTTAAAGTTTTAGTCATTTTGTTTTGTTTTTGTCATTTTTATTCGTTTTTGATTTTTAAAAATGTCCATATTATTTTCTAGTAATTTTTGTTTTATTTTTGTATTTTTTGCATTTTATGTTTTCATTTTAATTTCTTTAAAATGTCTATATATATATATATATATTGTCATTTTTATTTTATTTTTGTATTTTTTGCATTTTCTGTTTTCTTTTTAATTTTAGGCAATGTTTTAGTAATTTGTTGTTTATTTGTTTTAGTTTTTTAAAATGTCTGTTGTTTTTAATCATTTTTATTATTTTAGGTTTTATTTTATTTTTAATTTTTCCTTTTTTTCATTTTTTTTTAAATATGTAAATTTTAAGTTTTAGTATTTTTGTTTTGTGTTTGTCATTTTTATTCATTTTTCATTTCTAAAAATGTCTGTACATTTTTTTGTACTTTTTGTTTTAATTTTGATTTTTCTTTTATTTTTTACGTTTTATTTTAGTTTTTATTTTCATGTTTTTCATTTTGTTCATTTTTTGATTTTATTTTAATTTAGCCTGTTTTCATTTTAATTTTTTTTTTTTAATTAATTTTATTATTTTTTTCTTTTTTAAATATATGCCTGTATTGTTTTTATTAATTTTTATTCTTTTTTTATATTTTCAGTTGTCATTTTAATTTTTAAGTTTTAGAACTTTTGTTATGTTTTTGTCATTTTTACTATTTTATTTATCTGTTTATTTATTTATTTATTTATTTATTTAATTTAATTTAATTTATTATTTTTTTTTAATATATCTAAATACTTTCAATTTTATTTCGGTTTTAGTTTTTAGCTCATTTATAGTATATTTTATTTCAAGAAACACATGTATATGTTGTTAGTTGTAGTTTTAGTGAACTAAAATAACTCTGATGAGAGTATTTGGGTTTTCCAATCGGATCCAGAACATAAAGCAGGTTTATGAGATGAAGCCTGTCTGTGTGTTTCTTTGACCTGAGTTCAGATGATGTTTTGAGGATCAGACCTCGTCCATCTGCACGAGATCAGCACTGAAGCGTCGTGAGCGTTGCTCTGAATGGATGCAGGAATAATTAATATTCACATCCTCAATTGGGATTAATTGCTCCATCTGGCTCTCGTTTAAACAATGCGGCGGAAACTCCTCCATCCTCCTCTTTCTCCTTCTGATTCAGAGAATCGCCGCTGATCTCACAGATCTGCTGGTTTTTCTCTCTGCCCGTCATGAGCCGCCATGACATCATTCATCTACCCACGATCCTTTGTGTTCCCGCCTCTGCTCCACCATTCACATCCACCGCCAAAGCAGACGCCTCTTGAAATGACAGTGTTAAATCAGTACCAGTGGTTTATATGAATATTTCTTTGTATTTTTTTAGCTTCATTTTATTCACAGTTTTTGAGTTTTAGTCATTTATTGTGTTTTCCCTTTTCTTTAAAAAAAAAGTCTGTATTGTTTTTATTAATTATTTACTTTAAATCATTTATTAATTTTTGCTTCAATTTTTGCGTAAAATTTTATTCATTTTGTTGTGTTTTTGTCATTTTTATATTAATACATTTTTTAAATGTCTAAATTATTTTTAGCAGTTTTTATTATTTTAGTTTATTTTTATATGCTTGTATTTTCTGTTGTTATTTTGCTTTTAGTTTAGTAATTTATTGTTTTTATCAATTTTAATATTTTAGTTTAATATTTTAATTTTCATGTTTTTATATTTCTCTGTTTTTTCCCCTTTTTTAAAAATAGGTCTATATTGCTTTTATTAATTTTTGTTTCATTTTTTATTTTGTCATTTGTTTTAGTTTTAATTGTTTAAATGTCTACATTATTTTTTAGTCATTTTTATTATTTTATGTTTTTATTTGTATATTATATGCTATTTTATTTTTTATATATGTATTATATTTTTGTATTTTCAGTTTTCATTTCACTTTTAGTTAAATATTTAGTAATGTATTGTTTTTGTAATTTTTAATAATTTTAGTTTTTTTAATTGTCTACATTATTTTTATTCATTTTAATATTTAAGTTTTTAATTTTCATGTTTTTATATTTTCCCTTTTTAAATATGTCTGTATTGTTTTTATTAATTTTTTACAGTCATTTTTATTAATGAAGTTTTTTTATTAATTTTAATTTTTTTCATTCATTTTCATGTTTTTATATTTTCTGTCTTAATTTTGTACGTTGTTATTTTAGTTAAATGTTTAGTTTTTTTTAATATGCCTATATTATTAGTTTCATTTTGCTTTTAAAGTTTTAGTAATTTATTGTTTTTATTATTTGTATTCATTTTAGTTTCTTAAAATACGTCTACTTTTTAATATACATTTTTAATATTTTAGTTTTTTATTTATTTTTTTTTTCTATTTTCTGTCTTCATTTTAATTTTGTATGTTGTTATTTTACTGAAAAGTTTAGGATTATTTAATTATGCGTATGTTAGTTTATACATTTTTTAATTATTTTTTTCTAATTTTATGTTTTAATTTTTAAGTTTTAGTAACTTTTAGTAATGTTTATTATATATTTAGTATTATAATTTTTTATTATAAATATGTCTAAATACTGTTGATTCATTTTTATTTCATCTTTTTTAATTTCATTTTCTATTTGATCTCAGTTAAAGTATATTTTATTTGAAGAAGCACATCTTTTCATGTTGTTAGTTCACTAAAATGACCCTGATTAGAGCACAGTAGTAATACAGTTCAGTTCAGTTTGGTTGCAGGTTTTGTTTAACACCTTTAAACGCTGATTGTTGAGCGGGTTCAGTAGACCGGTTTGTCCCACAGGTGTAAAGCAGGTTTGTGTTGGTTTTGGTGTTTTTGTAATCACACGTGTTTCCTCTGGAGACGTGGCCTATTTCACACACAGCTGATGAATGGCAGCGCTTCACAGGAAGGTCCGTCTGTAAAAATATCTACAGAACCGTCGCCAGCGGCTTCATTTCCTCCCTAAAGAGCCCAAATAAATCTACGTTCACTTCCTCAACGCTCAGGTTCATTTGAGTGAAAACAACTGATGATTTGATTTGTTTGCTGTAAGTGACTTTGTTTGTGTTTAATTTCTCTTGTGTGCGGTCGCTGAAGCGCTGGATCAGCAGTACACATACGATACGACTTCGGTTTGTTGGTTTGACTGTATTAACCATTTCAACTGTTTATTTATATTATTATTTTATTTTTATTAATTTATAATTTTATTTATTTTATTTATTCATTGGATTTTACAATTAATTTATTATTTGTTTATTCATATTCCATTTATATTTATTTTGTTTAATTTTGTAATTATTTTCAGATTACAGTAATTGCTATTTGGAAGATTAATGTTTATTTAAAGCTTTATTTTATTTATTTTCTTATTTTAGTATCATTGAGATATATGAGTATAATTATTTGTATCTGTATATTTATATTTATCTTATTTTATGATTATTTTATTTACTTGAATTTTATGATTATTTTACATTTTGTCTTTACACTAATTATGGTTTGGAAGATACATGTGAATTTATTATTTTTATATTTTCTGTTTGCATTTTAATTCTAATTTTAGTGATTTTTGTATTTTGTCTTTTTATCAGTTTTTTAAATTAGTTTAGCCTTTTTTTTAAATGTCTATATAGTTTTAATTAATTTTTATTTCAGTTGTAGTTATTTTAGTACATAGTTAAATGAAATTAAAAAAAAGAAACGTCATGGGAAATAATAATTATAACAATAATAACGATAATAATAATAATAATAATTAGTTATTGTTATTATGAATGTCTATATAGTTTTAATTTATTTTTTATTTCCGTTTTAGTTATTTTAGTACATAAAATTAAACTAAATGAAAAAACCCATGATGTTATGGTAAATAATAATAATAATATTTATTATTATTATTATTGTTATTGTTATTACTTTGAATGTCTGTATTGCTTTGATTAATTTTTATTTCAATTTAGTTTTAGATATTTTAGTACATAGTTTATCTAAATGGAAAACATGTTATAAGAAATAATAATAATAATATATAATTAATAATAATAATAATAATAATAAATATTATTATAATAATAAATAAATTATATAATTATATAATAATAATAATATTTATTTTTAATATTATTATTATTATTTTGAATGTCTATATAGCTTTGATTAATTTTTATTTTATATATATTTTTTATGTCTATATATTTAGTTTTAGATATTTTAGTACATAGTTTAACTAAATGGAAAACATATGAGAAATAATAATAATAATATATGATTGTTGTTATTTTAAATATTTCTATATAGTTTTAAATAATTTTTATTTCAGTTTTAGTTATTTTAGTACATAAAGTTAAATAAAAAGAAATGTCATGAGAAATAATAATAATATAAATATGAATATATTTTTTTTACTAATTTGTATTTATGTTTTAGTTATTTTATTACATAGTTAAAATAAATGAAAGAACGTTACGAGAAATGATGATAATAGTACTATTACTATTATTATTATTATTTCAATTGTCAGTATAACTTTAATTAATTTTTATTTTAAGTTTAAGTTATTATAGTACATAAAGTTAAATTAAATGAAAAAACATGTTATGGGAAATAATAATAATAATAATAATAATAATTATGATTATTATTTTGAATATGTATATATAGTTTTTATTTTATTTCAGTTTTAGTTATTTTCGTACATTAGGTAAAACTAAATGAAACGGCAAATAAATAAATATTGTTTTTATTTTTATTGTTGTTTTTAAATTGTTGTTTATATTTATATGTCTGTACAGAACACGCCCCCTGTCTGTGATTGGCCAGACTGGCAGCCAGCCCCGCCCACTCTCACTCCATTGGTTGATTCAGTTGTCATGAGTCGCTCAAACAGATCAGAATGAAAATGTTCAGTCAGTGTGATTTTACAGCAGTAAACTCATTTCTTTTCATCTTCTCAGTCTATTATATCAGCACAAACTGTTTGAAATAATCCAATAAAAGCGTCCAGTCAAGCGCTGTCGTACACAGTGAGATGAATATAATCAGCACTCGAGCTCAAACAGTGTTTGTTAATGCAGATGAGCTTGTGGAGGCTCTGAAGTGTTTCTAATGTGTGTCATTAACGGCCAATCAGTGTCCTGTGAGACTCAGTCTGCTCCGTTCATTCATGAGGGTTTAATCACAGCTCAATGATCCATAGACACAGGATCAGTCTGTGTTCGTCTCAATCACTTCATTATCAAATAGTCACCTAGAAATGTCAGAATATATAGACCAAAAATGATTATATATTTGAACTGCATTTTAACATCAACTGCTAAAAACATGATCATATTTGTCAGTCACACGTAAATGAATCAGGACAGATTTCTGTATTAGTGCTAATAAACTAAACGTCTTTTAAATACATAATCACCACATTTATACATTTATATTCAATAAATCTTTTTCTTTAGTTTTTTTTTTTTTTTTTTTTTTTTTTTTTTATTGAATATGGCTTATTTTGATGTTTTGATGTAAAAATAAAACTGGAAATTAAACTATAAACTTAAAAAGCAACATTTTCGTTACCTCAAATAAAATAAACATTGAAATAAAAAAAAAATATAAAATACGTTTATTCCAGCTAGTTGCCAACATTTGTCATTTTAATTTTAACCTGTACTCAAATTTAAACTGAAATAAAATAATAATAAAAAAGGATTAAAATATTTAAGTTAAACAACTTTAAAACTAACAAAAACACAACAAAATTGGTAAAATTGAAACAAATAATGATAAAAATAATAATAGTAATTCAAGATACTAAATAACTGAAAAAAGTACTGAAAAAATAAAATAAATATTCAGATCAATTTAAGTAATATAAAAAATACAACAAAATTACTAAACTTAATAAATAATAAAAACTGTAATAGTAACTCAACATACCAAGTAACTGAAAAAATAAAATAAAATAAAAATATATTAAAATCAGTGTAAGTAATAAAAAACACAACAAAATTACTAAAATTAGAACAATAAATAATAATAAAAACTATAATGGGAACTCATGATACTACATAACTGGAAAATAAAATGAAACATTAAAATCAATTTAAGTAATAAAACTCAGCAAAATTAATAAAATTAAAACAATGAACAATAATAAAGACTATAATAGTAACTTATGATACTACATGAAACAGAAAAAAATAAAATAAAATAAATAATGTTAAAATCAATTTAAGAAATATAAAATACAACAAAATTACTCGAATTAAAACAATAAATAATAATAAAAACTATAATATTAACTCATGATGCTAAACTGAAAAATATTAAAATCAATTTAAGTAATAAAACTCAATAAAATGTTTAAACTTAAAACTAAATAATAATGAAAACTAGTAACTCATAATACGAAATAACTGAAAAAAAAAATAAAATAAAAAATATATCAATTTAAGTAATAAAACAAAAAAAATAAAACAATAAATAGTAAAAAACTATAATAGTAACTCATGATACTAAATAACTGAAGAAAATGAAATAAAATAAATAATGTTAAAATCAATTTAAGTAATAAAACTCAATAAAATGTTTAAAATTAAAACTATAAATAATAATAAAAACTAGTATCTCATAATACTAAATAACTGAAAAAAAAATTAAAATCAATTTAAGTAATAAAACTTAACAAAATTACAAAAATTATAACAATAAATAAGAAATATAATATTAACTCATGATACTAAATAACACTGTTTTAACTGAATAAATGTAATTGTTTACTTAATGAACCAATTTTTGCTGATTCTAATCTATTTCAATAAATGCATTTTGAGAAAATTATTACATAAAATCAAATGGATGCAAATAGTTTTTTTATTTTATATTGAGATTTTAGATTTTTAAGTGCAAAAATCTGACCTGTCTCATGTATTTATGACTGACAAATACTTTTTTTTTTATTTTACAATATTTATTTACTACAAATAAAACCAAAAAACAATGGTTACTACACTTTTACTATAACAGAACTATGGTTAATTTTAAGGGAATGCAAATGCACAGAAATTTTATATGCAGTAAATATATTCAATATATATCTAAGTATATAAATCCTAATTTAGGCCTAAACCTGTATTTCTTCTGAGGAAGACAGAAGGAGACGTTCAGCAGGATGTTCGTGCTGCTCTTTTCTACATTGATAGTGAGCAGTACTGCGCTCAGTGTAAGTTTGTGAGTGATTTGCAGTGGTGTGGGTGTGTGACGTCCGTCTGTGTCCGTGTGCAGGTGAACGGGAGGGATCTGTCCAGAGCCAGTCATGAGGAGGCGGTGGAAGTTTTGCGCAGCGCTAAAGACCCCATCGTGGTGCAGGTGCTCCGGCGGACGCCTCTGCCCCGGGGTCAAGGCTCGTCGCAGGACGTCCAGCTGGTGGACGTGTGCACGCAGACGGAGATCACCTTCGAGCACATCATGGCTTTGGCCAAACTCCGTCCCGTCACGCCGCCCGTGCCGGATATCTGCCCCTTCCTCCTGTCGGACAGGTGAGACGCACCGCAGGAGCGCAAACACATTTAGCTTAGAATAACGCTGTGGGAGCGTTGCTTTGGAATGATTCTAAAGCACGGAAATGTCCAGTTTCTTGTTGTGATTAAAATGTTATTTAAAGGTTACAAAAACGTTTCTGACAACATTACACTAAAGTTTTTTCCCCAAAATATAATATTGTTTGTACATTTATTTTAATATTCTACAACTTTTTTTTTTTAAGTTAAAATGTTTTCAAAAGGTTACAAAAACTTTGTTTATTTTTAATAATCTACAGATTTTACGATTATAACGGTATTTAAATATGGGGTTAGAATCGTTGCATAATTCCAAATAAATACATTATGATCCACAAATAAATGTAAAGCGATTGACAAAAACAAAGCATATTCACAAAATAAATAGAATGAGATCCACAAATAAATCTTAGAGTTCCACAAACATAAATTATATTCACAAGTAAAAAAATTAGAATTGCAAATAAAAAACATACTCACAAATATTTTTTTTATTTTACAAACACAACTTTGCCCGGCATTTATATGTGAATCGCGTACTGTGCATTTGTAAATCGCTGCGCGTATTTGTGGATTTTGAAACATTTCAAGCGTCAAGACGCACACTGATCCACAAATGCATGGACTCCACCCACCTTCTACTTAAGCCAATCAGATACCGGCCACGTGGGGCTGACCAATCGTTGCATGTTCTCGCTCCAACCAGTCACGTTTTGCCTTACAATCAGTGCGGGACCAGCCGTAATTCAGGACAATTAACCAGTCTCTTCAAAATGGACGATTAGGACAGTGGTGCTCATCACAGCATTATTGTAATAATATCTAAAATAAAACAAGTAATGTTATGTGTAATGTAATCAGTGTTTCATGTATCACTGAGTCGATGCGTGTTTTGACCGTGAGTGTGTTTGGCAAACTGGTATTCTACGGTGACCGGGAGGGGAGGTCTTCGGTTCACTTAGTTTTGTCGTGGCCACGACATATAAACTCGTGAGAACGTGATAATATAACACAGCCACGAGATATTAATTTGTGGGAACGTTATATTATGTCGTGGCCACGAGACCGTTTTGTCAAGGTAACGATGTCGTGGCCTGGAGAGGCTATGTTGAGGGAACGACTTCCATTTCTCGTGGCCACGTCTTATTATGATGAGGGAACGGCATATTTTTCTCATGCATAAACAAACCTTCGTGACCATAGCAACCTGGGATTATCAGAGTTGTTTAAAACATTTTTACTAACATGAAACATTTAATTTAATATTTGTATATTCTTCTTCTTCTTCTTCTTCTTCTTCTTCTTCTTCTTCTTCTTATTATTATTATTATTATTATTATTATTATTAATAAGAACATTATGTAAGATCGAAATTAAGGGAAAATATAAAAATATAATAATAGGCTAATAATAATGATGTTGATGAAGATGATGGTGATAATAATGGCCTAATAATAATATACAAATATTTTGAAGACGATTGAGGGATGGGTAAAAATGTTTTCTTGTATGCCTATGTTACTTAGACTACTTTAGGTAACGTTTATTCATTATAAACTTAATATGAATGCTGTTTACATTGCGTGCAATATAATAATTTATATTATAAAACAATAAAAGAAATTATGAAATAATCTATAATAATTAATATAATAATTTATTAATTCAAAATAAAATAATAATGAATCCACCATCTCTGATAATCCCGGGTTGCTATGGTCACGCAGGTTTGTTTATGCAATAAACTGGTGTCCACAAGAAAAATATGTCGTTCCCTCAACATAAGTCGTGGCATAAGTATGTCGTTACCTCGACAAAACGTTCTCCTGCCCACGATGTAATATCACGTTCCCACAAATTAATATCTCGTGGCTGTGTTATATTATCACGATCTCACGAGTTTATATGTCGTGGCCACGACAAAACTAAGTGAACCGAAGACCTCCCCTCCCGGTCACCGTAGAATACCAGTTTGCTAAACACACTCACGGTCAAAACACGCATCGACTCAGTGATACATGAAACACTGATTACATTACACATAACATTACTTGTTTTATTTTAGATATTATTACAATAATGCTGTGATGAGCACCACTGTCCTAGTCGTCCATTTTGAAGAGACTGGTTAATTGTCCTGAATTACGGCTGTTACTGATTGTAGGGCAAAACGTGACTGGTTGGAGTGAGAACATGCAACGATTGGTCAGCCCCACGTGGCCGGTATCTGATTGGCTTAAGTAGAAGGTGGGTGGAGTCCATGCATTTGTGGATCAGTGTGCGTCTTGACGCTTGAAATGTTTCAAAATCCACAAATACGCGCAGCGATTTACAAATGCACAGAGAGCAATCCACAAATATGCGCTGCGATCCACAAATGCACAGTACGCGATTCACATATAAATGCCGGGCAAAGTTGTGTTTGTAAAATAACAAAAATATTTGTGAGTATGTTTTTTATTTGCAATTCTAATTTTTTTACTGGTGAATATAATTCATGTTTGTGGAACTCTAAGATTTATTTGTGGATCTCATTCTATTTATTTTGTGAATATGCTTTGTTTTTGTCAATTGCTTTACATTTAATTGTGGATCATAATGTATTTATTTGGAATTATGCAACGATTCTAACCCCATATTTAAAGGTTACAAAAATGCCTTGTTCTACTAATTTTTTTACTTAAAACTTTTATTTTCAATATTCTTAAAACTTTGAAATGTCCGGTTTTCTAGTTGAGATTAGAATGTTATTTAAAGGTTACAACAATGTTTCTCTCATGATATAGCATTATTTAAACATTTACGTTACATTTTCTAAGAACATTAAAATGTTATGATTAGAATGTTATTTAAAGGTTTCACAAACGTTTCTTACAACATTCTACTACTGTAACTTTATTTTCACCCAAAATATAATTTTTTTTGAATGTTTATTTTTAATATTCTAAAAATGTTAAAATGTCTGATTTTAAAAAAATCTAAAATTCCGAGAATAAAGTTGAAATATTATGAGAATAAAGTCTAAATATTTTGAGAATAAAGTTGGAATATTATGAGAATAAAGTCTAAATATTTTGAGAATAAAGTTGGAATATTATGAGAATAAAGTCAAAATATTATGAGAATAAAGTCAAAATATTTCAAGAATAAAGTCAAAATATTACGAGAATAAAGTCAAAATATTTTGAGAATAAAGTTGGAATATTATAAGAATAAAGTCAAAAATGTTTTGAGAAGAAAGTCTAAATATTTCAAGAATAAAGTCTAAATATTACGAGAATAAAGTCAAAGTATTTCAAGAATAAAGTTGAAATATTATGAGAGTAAAGTTGAAATATTTAAAAAATAAAGTTGAAATATTATGAGAATAAAGTCAAAATATTTCAAGAATAAAGTCAAAATATTTTGAGAATAAAGTTGGAATATTATAAGAATAAAGTCAAAAATGTTTTGAGAAGAAAGTCTAAATATTTCAAGAATAAAGTCTAAATATTACGAGAATAAAGTCAAAGTATTTCAAGAATAATGTAAAAAATATTTCAAGAATAAAGTCTAAATATTATGAGAGTAAAGTTGAAATATTTCAAAAATAAGTCAAAAATATTGTGATAATAAAGTCTAATTATGAGAATAAATTCTCAATATTTCAAGAATAAAGTCAAAAATATTTTAAGAATAAAGTTATTTATAGTTTACAAAAACCTTTCTTACAGCATTTTACTAACTTTTTTCACTCATATGATGTCAGTGTTTATTTTTAACATTCTAAGACAATTAAAATGACCCATTTTATCATAATTAGAATATTAAGGGTTAATTAAACATTTCTTACAACGTCCTACTGAGTGTTTATATTCAATATTCTAAGAACATTAAAATGTCCGGTTTCCTGTTGTGATTAAAACATTATATATAAAACATTATATATTTATTTGTAATATTCTAGAAATGTTAAATAGGCCAATTTATTTGCTGTGAACTTTTTTTTTTTTTTTTTAACTTGTATTTTCAATATTCTAAGTACATTAAAATGTCCAGTTTTCTTAAAACAAAAATATTTCATACATCAATCATGTACAAATGTTTTAAGAATGTTCTCAGAATGTATATCAAATATTAAGAATGTTTCACAAACGTTACTTTAAGAACGTTTTCTTAACATTCATATAACTTTTAAATAACGTTACGGTTTGAGAACGTTCCCTATCATAAGTCATCGTGGGTTTTTCCTCGAAAACAAAGCTGAAAACTACAGCACTCGTTTGCTCTGTTTTCTTCCCTAATTCTCTCTTTGTTGTTGCGAGTTCGTCTCAAGAGAAACGAGATAAAGTTTAGCACGAGGAGTATCTGGGTTTCTCCTCAGGAGACGGAGGGGCGGCTGCAGTGGATGCTGGGAAGTTAATTGAAAGCGTGTGAGGCGCAGAGAGGGTGTTAGGGAGGTAATTAATGCCGCACAATGGCCCGTTGATAATTCATAGCCTAAAATTTGTCATCCGCGTTTTGTTTCTAAATTCCCTTCGGCGCGTCGTATGCTGATGTGCACGATTTCAGTTCTGTGTCTCTCTAGACAAAAGCGCTCAGGAATTCTCTTCCTGGAAATCTGAAATATTCAAGAGTCGTTTACAGTAGTCTCAGCATTATGTTTGAAATGTCACATACATTTGTATATCAGGATGGAAGAACACTTCATTTCCCAGAATGCATCACCTGGGTTTAATTTTTTAGTGTATTGCTGTGATCAGGCTGGTTAAGCATCATCTGCGGCGTCAGTGTTCAGCTCAGTTTATAGATCATAAACCCAGACAAACAGCAGATCAGCTGTGCACACGCACAGATTACACTTCACCACAACATCCAGAAACAAAGACACGTGAGTCCCGCGGAGACGGCGGACGTGATTTATAAAGATGAATTTGACTCTGAGCGGCCGCACATGACGGGAGCTTCATTTCTTCTGATGCACAGAAGCACAATTCAATTCTCATCTCTGCTGAAGATGCATTATGTGCGTTTGCGTCTCCATCCGCTGACATCTGCAATCTGTGCGCTCGTTCTTCACCGGCCTCCTGCGCTTCTCTATTGTTCCTCTCCGCGTGTGACCCCCTGAACAAACACATCTCATATTGTGCAATGAGACGTTTTATTGGTGCATCTCATGATGTAGTTGTTTAAAAAGTTACAGGGTTACATTTATGTGCTGATGTCTATTTGTAGCTCAAAACGTTTGTTACTGGCAAGCTCTTTTACAGTTTTTTTGCATTTAGCACAGGACTCAACACTAAGGATTTTTTCTACTGCCCCGGTCAAAATTTTCACTGGCCCTACCACAAAAACATTAAATAGTTGCTGTTATCATTGTTTTTGACTTATGTTATCTTTTATTTTAATATATGTGACCCTGGACCACAAAACCAGTCTTAAGACGCTGGCGTTTATTTGTAGCAAAAGCCAAAAATACATTGTATGGGTCAAAATGATTGATTTTTCTTTTATGGCAAAAATCATTAGGAAATTAAGTAAAGATCATGTTCCATTAAGATATTTTGTAAAATGTCTACTGTAAATGTAATTTTTGATTAGTAATATGCATTGTTAAGAACATTATTTGAAGAACTTTAAGGGTGATTTTCTCAATATTTTGATTTTTTTGCACCCTCAGATTCCATATCTCGGCCAAATGTTTCAATGTCCTATCATAACAAACTATACATCAATAAAAAGCTTATTTATTCAGCTTTCATATGATGTAAAAAATGACCCTTACGACTGGTTTTGTGATCCAGGGTCACATATAAGCTTATATGACACCAAAAGTTTACATACCAAATAAAATTCTCAATTCCAGTTTCCATTTTCACACCTAAACCTACTAGCCTAAGTAAAGTCCAAACATTGTTCAGTTTTTTAATTATTATTAATGTTTTATTAAAAATGAAAAGATGCTTTAGGGAAAAACAGCAGACAGACAGCAGGTGGCGCTTATGGAATAAGAGTGATGTTACGTTTCTGTTGTTACCGCTGTAAACAAAGCAGTGCTGTGCTTATGAACGGTACTGTAAATACATCGTACATGCGCAAATGAAAAGAAAACGCCATGTAAACTTTTCTTAAAACAGTTAGTTCCCCTCACAGATACATTAAAGGGGTCATCGGATGCCCATTTTCCACAAGTCGATATGATTCTTTAGGGTCTTAATGAAAAGTCTCTAATATACTTTGATTAAAAATTCTCAGTGGTTGTGTAAAACAACACCATTTTTACCGTCAAAATCAGCTCAGCAAAAATCATCCTGTTCTGGTCAAGGCTGCTTTAAAGGGGTCATCGGATGCAAACGTCACTTTTTCATGTTGTTTGAACATTAATGTGTGTTGTCAGTGTATGTACAAATCTACCCTATAATGATAAAAATCCATGCAGTGGTTTTTAATTAATCTGCAAAAATAATATCCCCTTTTTCAAATCGATGGCCACTATGGCCAATCAGCGATGTTTAAAAATCGGCTCAACAGCACTCAAATGTGAGCAGGAAATGGACGTTTTTAAAATTTCAGCACCAAAAGAACTGAACCGGTACCGTTTGACAGCCCTAGTCATTGTCCTGCTGGAAGACCCATGACCTCTGGTGGAGACTCAGCTTTCTGACACTGGCCACTACATTACGCCCCAAAATTCTTTGGTAATAATCAGATTTCATGATACCGTTCGCAAAGTCAAGGCATCCGGTGCCAGAAGCAGCAAAGCAACCCCAAAACATCTTTGAACCTCCACCATGTTTGACTGTAGGGACTGTGTTCTTTTCTTTGAAGGCCTCATTTGTTTTTCTGTAAACAGTGTCATGATGTCCTTTACCAAATGCTCTACTTTTGTCCCATATGTCCACAGTACGTTCTCCCAGAAGGATTGTGGAGTTTTGAAAAGTCTTAAGAAATTCTTGCTTTTTATGCCTTGGTGTCAGCAGTGGTCTCCTACCATAGCGTCCCTTTTCGACGGATAGTGTGAGCTGACACTGTTGTACCCTGTGTCTGTAGATCAGCTTGAATTTGTTTGAAAGTTAATTGAGATTCTTTATCCACCATTCGAACAATCCTTCATTGTAATTTTTCATTAATTTTGCTCTTCTGTCCACGTCCAGGGAGGTTCGCTACAATGCCATGAGCTGTAAACCTCTTGATGATATTGCGCACAGTGGACACAGGAACATTAAGATCTCTGGAGATGGACTTGTAGCCTTGAGATTGTCCATTTTTTTCCACAATTTTATCTCTTAAATCTACAGGCAGCTCTTTACACTTCTTTCTTTTCTCCACGCTCAGTGTGACACACAACACAAAGGTTGAATCAACTTTTTTCCATTGTAACTGGTTGCCAGTGTGATTACTATATTGCCCACACTGTTACTTGCCACAGGTGTGTCTAAATACAAATTACAGGAGTATCACATGCTTGAAAAGCAATTATTTCTTACAATTTTGACAAGGTGCTAATAATTTTGTCCAGTCCATTTTTGAGTTCTGTGTGAAATTTTATCAGGTTTGACTTTTCCTCTCTGTTTTTTTGTTGTTGCAGTACAGCGTGTGAATACCAAAACATTTGCAATTGGAACAATTTTCTGAGAGAAGCATTGCATTTTCTGACAGAATGAACTGTACCATAAATTTGTCCTGTGGTGTGACACAGCAAAAAATAAGAAAAATAAAACTCTAGATAATATATAAATAGCATAAGAGAGATTTATCTTCATTGTTAGACACTAATTTTACACTAAAAAGAGAATATAGTTTAATGTAATTATTGCATTTAGGAACACTGGAAATGATTAAAAAAGAATAAAAAGGAGTTAAACGAATCTAATTAAATTATTTAAAATGCTTTTTAAAGAGACCTTGTCCTCTGGTGTGACATCTTTGTCCTGTTGTGTACAGGCGTCACACCAGTGGACATTATCTGTCACACCATAGGACGTTTAAGCCTTTTTCTGTCAATTAATGACTTTGCTATTCCGAGCTTATTTGCATAATTTTCCATGATTATTAAGTTTAACATACAGCTTTTAATTCAAAAATATAATTTAGGGGTGTCGCACCAAAGGACAACAAAACGTAACACTTTTGTAGTGGTTCCAAAAAAGCTACATATTTGAACAATTCTGAGACAAAAAATGTACCATGTGCGCATGCCATGGGCTTGACAAAGGGCTTCAGTGACACAATCATGAATGGGATCCTTTAACTAATTAAAGTTTTTTTTTCTGGAATTGGGTGATTTAAAGTCAGGATATGGTGTCACACCAGAGGACATGGTTTTCAGAGACAAAATGTATTAAGATCCTACGCTTTCAGAAATATATGGGTGAAAAAAATGATTTGGCATTTAATTTATAAAAGTTGTAATTTACTGAACCACGCTTGAGACGGTCACACCATAGGACAGTTTTGACATTTGGCTTAAAAAATCGAATAACACTGCAGGTTTATAATAACCGGTGCATGTAGGACAAACAAGTATTTAATGGCTTACTGCATTTGAAGTAACGGCAGTATTAATTATATTCCTTTTTGTCCTGTGGGACGGTGAAAATGCCACATCAACAACCCACATGTTTTATCATTGATTACCCAGCGAACAGGAAACATTATGAATAAACATTCTTCCAGTAACACTGACAGAACCTTTGTTTAAAGTCGTCTGGTCTTTAATTATGTTCTCAACATTAGCACACGTTATTTATGCATCTTGTCAGTGTGTTTCTGTCAGTAATATCTGTGTTTGTTGTGTCATCAGCTGTCACTCTCTGCACACGATGGATCAGGAATACTTCGAGGGCAGCGAGTATCTGTCCAACATGGCGGCGGACGCGGAGAGGACCGATGACTTTGAGTACGAGGTGAGACTTCCTCCATTAATAACAGCTGACGTCCCCCCGCTGCCGTCCCAATCAGAGCAGCCGTCCCGCCCGTAATAGAGTGTGAGTGTGTCCCACGGGCGTCTGCTGACAAGTAATGGCTGATGGATTACTCACCTGATCCTGCAGCGCCGCGTTTTCACTGTCCATGAGGCTCAATGAGTGAGGAGTTTATAAATAACACATGATTTATTCACACAACGCCCTTTAACCTGTAAATTCCAGTTTAATTTACTCACCCCTTGTCATCCAAGAAATTCATGTCTGTCTTTCCTCAGGTGAAAAGAAATTAAGGTTTTTGAGGAAAACATTCCAGGATTTTTCTCCATATAGTGGACTTCAATGGGGATCAACAGGTTTAAGGTCAAAATAGCAGTTTCAATGCAGCTTCAAACAGCTCTACACGATCCCAGCCGAGGAATAAGGGTCTTATCTAGCAAAATGATCTGTCGTTTTCTAAAAAAAAAAAAAATAAAAATAATAAAAAATTAAAAATTTGCTTCATGCATTATGTAATTGGAATTGGGTGATTTAAAGTCAGGATATGGTGTCACACCAGAGGACATGGTTTTCAGAGACAAAATGTATTAAGTTCCTACGCTTTCAGAAAGGAATAAGGGTCTTATCTAGCAAAATGATCTGTCATTTTCAAAAAAAAAAAAATAATAAGAAGAAGAAATTAAAAATTTGCTGGACTTCATGCATTATGTAATCGCATTAAAAAGGCCACGCATGATGTAGGTGGCATTACCAACCAGTGTTTACAAAGCAAACGTTCATAGAAATTCATTTGTGGTTAAGAAGTATATACATTTTTTTTTTTTTTTTTAAAAGAAAATGATCAATCATTTTGCTTTAGCTATTGATTATTTTAGTAATCGAGTATTCTACCGATTATTCTATTGATTAATTGAAGTCATTTTCTTTATTAAAGAGCAATACTGAATATTCAGGAGAAAAAAAGATTTATTTTAAGGTTTTTTAAAATAAACAACTAATTTGTTTCCTTTTTAGAAAACAAATTGCTGAAATTGCATACATTAATAACCAGGAAAACTAAAACCATTTAATTCAAAATGCAAATACAAATATATCAATAATATATATATATATATATACACTACCGTTCAAAAGTTTGGGGTCAGTACATTTGTATTGTTTTTTTTTTTTTTTTTTTTTTTAAGAAATTAATACTTTTATTCACCAAGGATGTATTAAGTTAATAATTAAACGTTTATTAAAAGTTAATAATAAATAATTTACATTGTTATAAAATATTTATATTTTGAATAAACACTGTACTTTTTAAACTTGTTATTCATGAAAGAATCCTGAAAAAAAAAATTACAGGTTCCAAAAAATATTTGGCAGCACAACTGTTGATATTATCCAACATTGATCATTCTAATAATAAATCTGCATATTAGAACGATTTCTGAAGGATCATGTGACACTTAAGACTGGAGTAACAGCTGATAAAAATTCAGCTTTTCATCACAGGAATAAATTCTATTTTAAAGTATGTTAAAATAAAAAACATTATTTTATATTGTAAAAACATTTTGCAATATTACAGTTTTTTTCTATATTTTTAATCAAATAAATGCAGCCTTGATGAGCATAAGAGACTTCTTTAAAGACTATTACAAGTCTTACTGACCCCAAACTTTTGAACGGTAGTGTATATAAAATACAAAAATCTATTTCGCATTACTTTAGAAAAAGGTGAACATTACAACCTGAAGCGAATCCGTAAATCAAGAAATTGAGACATTTAGCTGTAGGCCTATTTACACACTATTTAATTCAGCTCAGAGGGACCTGAATGCATTTAACTTGCAGTTACAAATGCGTAAATAATATTTTGTTATTTTAAACAAAACACTGAATACTGATATTTACATGTATTTTTAAAATGAAGATACTTTAAATGTGAAATCAAAAGCACCAGTAGGTGTCAGCAAGTCACTGTTAAGTAAGTGAGTCATTGCGATTGAACTGAATCATTTAACAGGTGATTCATTCAGCGACAAAACACAGAGCGTCATGTTGCTCAAAGATGCAAAACAGTGCTGTGGCTGTGTTTGGAATGGTGATTTGTTGGTGAAATAGAGCAAAAACAGGCAATATGCTGTCTTTATTAATTTAGTGAATATTAGCTTCTTGTTTACTGATGAACTGTTGAATAAAATCAGTATCACATTTGTAATCATGCTGAGACTCTTCGTTTGATATTCACTAACTTTCTGACTTTCTGTGTCACAGAGAGAGAATGAGACAATCAACATAAATGGCACTTGGTCTTTCACAAATCATAGCTAACTTAGGGACGTCATAACTAACCACCATTAATTTGGTCTTAAATATGTCCAGCGTTTATCGGTTTGTGCGTCAGTAATAATGGTCCGTGGGGAAAAACAGTGTTCCGTGTGTAGTTACGGTAAATGGACTAAACGAAGCCTGGAGGAAAATTATTTGCCTCAGTGATTTTTTTGTATTCGAGTTACTCGAGGAATCGTTTCAAACTCGTCACTTCAGTCGTTCACTAGCAAAAACCAGATCAAATTAAAAGAGTCATTCATTTTTGAATTTCGACATTGCTTATAATGATTTTAAAAAGCACATAATCGAATGATTTGTGAGGAACAATGTGATATCCTGATCTAAATAAAATGATTTGCAATTCACAAATCATTATTCAAATGGGGACTTCAGAGCATGGATCGCGAATCATTTGCTTCAGATCAGAACTGAACTTCGGAGCGGGTTTGTGAATCTTTTGCTTTAGATCAGCACTTCGGATCCCGGATCATGGATCATTTGATTCAGATCAGGACATCGGTGTGGGTTCACGAATCATTTGCTTTCGATCAGAACTTTGGAGTGTGAATTGTGAATCATTTGATTCAGATTGGGATTTTGGTGAGGATTTTTGAATCTTTTGTTTCAGATCAGATCAGAATTTCATAGCGGGTGTGTGAATCATTTGATTCGGTGCGGGTTCACAATCATCTGCTTTAGATTGGACCTTGGTATGGGTATTTGCAAATCATTTGTTTCAGATCGGAACTTTGAATCGCGGATTGCAAATCATTTGATTCAGATTGGGACTTCAGTGAGGGTTTGTGAATCATTTGTTTTAGGTCAGATTGGAACTTAGGCATGTGGATCGTGAATCTTTTGCTTTAGATCGGCACTACGGAGTGTGGAGCACTAATCGTTTGATTCAGATCAGGACTTCGGTGTGGGTTCATGAATCATTTGTTTCAGATCAGATCTGAACTTCACAGCAGGTTTGTGAAACTTTTGCGTTAGATCGAAACTTTGAAGCACAGATTGTGAATCATTCAGATTGGGACTTCAGTGTAGGTTCATGAATCATTCGCTTTAGATTGGAACTTTGGAGTGCGGTTTGATTCAGTCATTTGATTCAGCTCAGGACTTGGGATTGTGAATCTTTTGTTTTAGATCAGATCAGAATTTCGTAGCGGGTGTGTGAATCATTTGATTCAGATCAGATCTGAACTTCGGAGCGAGTTTGTAAATCTTCTGCTTTAGAGCGTGGATCGAATCATTTGATTCAGATCAGAACTTTGATGCAGATTCGTGAATCATTTGTTTAAGGTCAGGATTTCGAAATGATTTTGCAAATATTTAAAAAAATAAAATAAAATTCTCAAACAGTAGAAAACATCAAATCATTAAGGCAGTACGGGTATTAAGCAGAGGCATTGTGGGAAGGAGCAGGAGTGACTGAAGCAGGTTTGTTTTGTATGTGTGAATGCGATGGAAGTCACTTTGGATTAAAGTGTAATGTGTAAACGTATCTGAAGGTTGTTCTCCTCAGGAGGTTTGTGTGTGTGTGTGTGTGTTCTGTCTGTAGTCATTAACACACAGCAAATGTAGTATATTAGACTGATCTTCACACTTCGTTGTGGAGCTCTGATCGTATTACAGTGTGTGTGATTTCATGCTTGAGGAAGTGAACGCAGCCACTTAACACTCGTCTGTGTCTGTGGATGATCTGAGGCTCATCTCTGGACCTGCTGGTGTTTGTGTGTCTTGTTCTGGAGGTTTTTCTGTGAGGCGTGAAATCAGACGTCTGCGGATGAAATGTGGATCCTCTGACCCCTCCGTGACCCCAGAAACATCTTATTTTCAGGGAAATACGATTTCAGTCTTTCTGCTTTAAAATTTCACATTGAATTCAGTGATACCTGCTGTTTCTTTGCAGTTGTTTATGAAATATACTAGCCATTTTTGAATGAAAATATATTTTAGTTATTTTTTGTTTGTTTTAAGTCCTACGTTAAAAAAAAATGCACCAGATAAATAGTTTAAAATAAATACTACACAAAAAAAAGAATGAATAAATGAAATAATTTTATTTAAATCTTGCAACAAAAATATAAATACATATAAATATTAAAATATGTTTGAGGTAAATTCTATTTCGTTTTTTTTTTTGTTTTGTTTAAAGTACTACGCAAACAAATTACATAAAAGTAGTTTAAAGTAAATTCTACAGAAAAAAAAAATTTGTTTAATTTTAATCATGCACCAACAAATTACATCTAAATAAATGAATGTTTAAATATGTTTGAATTTAATTCTACATCAGAAGTAAACTAAATCCTACACAAAATAAATAAATGAAATTGTTCAATTTTAATATTGCACCACCTAAATAAATAAGGAAGGAAGTAATAATAAATAAATAATGTTAGAAGTACATTCTACACGAAAAATTACACCTCAATAAATACACAAATAAATTTGTGTAAAGTTTAAATGTTTAAAAAAATAAAATTGTTCAATTTAAATCTTACACCACCTAAATAAATAAATAAGCAAGCAAGTAAATGAATAAATGTTTAAAGTAAATTCTACACCAAAAAGGAAAAATAAATAAATAAATTAATTAATTAATTTAAATCTTGCACCAAAACATTACACTGAAATAAATACATAAATAACAAGAAAAATAAATAAATATTACACCACCTAAATGAATAAGCAAGTAAATAATAATAAATAAATAATGTTAAAAGTAAATTCTACACCAAAAACTTTACACCTAAAAATAAATAAATAAATAAATAAATAAAATAATTTAATTTAAATCTTGTAACAGAAAATTACATCTAAATAAATACATAAATATTAAAATATGTTTGAGGTAAATTCTATTTACTTTTTTTGTTTGTTTTGTTTGTTTGTTTGAAGTACTACACAAACAAATTACATAAAAAGTAGTTTAAAGTAAATACTGCAGAAAAAAAAATAAAATTGTTTAATATTAATCATGCACCAAAAAATTACACCTAAATAAATAAATGTTTAAATATGTTTAAAGTAAATCCTACATCAGAAATAAATGTAAAAAATGTTTTTTTTTTTTTTTTTTTTTTAAACTATAAAATTGTTTTATTTAAATCTTACAGAATAAATGAATAAATAAATACATACTTAAAAAAAAATCTAAAACAAAAAAATACACCGACAAAAAATAGTAGATCAAAAAAAATAAATTAAACCAGTAGGAAATAGTAGAAAACCCTTTTTCCACTGCAATTCTCATTGCTGTTCTTGTGTGTTTCTGCTCTTTTGTTCTGGAGGTTTGTAATCATTGAGACGTCTGTGGATGAAATATGGATTGTGTGACTCGTGTGACTCATAGCCGCACTCACATTTCACCTGCTGGGACGTCCCGCGTCTCTAATACAGCGTTTGTGCTTTTGTTTGTTGTGCTTGAAGAGGTTTTGCTCACTGAAATGACTCTGATTGTGTGTTTGCTTTACTGAGCTGCTGTTGTCAATGATTGTCGAGTTTTTCCTCACTGAAACGCAGCATGAATTTTTCATCCGTAACGTGGGATTCACAGCCACCGCAGAATAAATGCATGCTCATTAGCATAATTACAAACTTATTTACAAAATAAACACGAGTTTTGATTTCCTCAGAAGACACTTCAGAGCTGATGATCAGTGTTTGATGTGCTGGAAACTGACAGATGTCAAAAATTGAGGTTTTTTTTAGCCTTAATATGTCTGTTTTCAGGATGAAATATGATTTTAGCCTTTCATTTTCAGCCAATGAGAAAAATATCTAAATGTATGTTTTTATCGATTAAGATATAAATCCTGTAAATCTTGTATTTCATGTGATTTTTTTTTTTTTTTTTTGAATAATAAACAAACCTTTAACTTTGTTAATAGGAGTTATTTCCACATGAAATAAAATTATTTTAAAAGGGTGTTTAGAAATTAATACATAAATATACTTTGTATTACTATGGTGATCTACTATCCAGACCATTTTAGTTTATTTTCAATTAAAATTCAAGTTAAAAAAATGAATATTTTTCCATTTATCTCCCATTAAATGCTTCTTAGTTATTTTCCTTTAGGCATTTGATCATTTTTTCTATTGTAAAGTATTGATTTAGCACCTAAATCATTATTATACACTGTAAAAAAATATGTATTTTTTTCCAAGTTGTAAATAAAACATTGAAAAATATTATATCGTTTTAAAATGCTTATTTAGTCATAAAATACAATTTCAGTATTTCCACTTAAAAATGGTTTAATCCATTAAAATTCATCTTTAATTCACATTTAATTGTGATATTTGCTATTTCTTGTATATTATGAAATTAATGACAAAAGTTAATGAAGCAATTTTAGTGAAAATGTATTTGTTTTAAATAAATCCTTCACCAAAACACATATTTACAAAAATAAACACGCAAACAGTTTATAGTAAATCCTACAAACAAATAACCACCAAAAACAATAAAATGTTTAAAGTAATTCCTATACACTAAAAAATAAACACAGACACAAAACACAGATAAAAAAAATAATAAAAAAAAAAATAATAAAATTAACATTTTTAAAATTAAAAAAAAAAATGTTTAAAATAATCCCTACACACTAAAAAAGTTTTAAATAAAATCCCGCACCTAAATAACCACCAAAAAAAGTTTAAATTCCTACACACAACAAAACACCAAAAAATGTTTAAAGTAAATCCTACACACCAAAAGAAAAAGATTTAAATAAATCATACACAAAAATAACCACCAAAAAAAAAAAAAAAAAAAAAAAAAAAAATTATATATATATATATATATATATATATATATACATACATATAAACATAAAATAAAAAATAAAAAAATAAAATATTTAAAGTGAATCCTACACCAAAGAAATTACATGGAAAAAATAAAAAAATAAATTAAATAAATCCCACACACAAATAGTCACCAAATAGTAATAATAATAATAATTTAAAATGTTTTAAGTATTCCTACACACAAAAAAAAAAAAAAAAAAAAAAAAAAAAAAATCCTACAAACCAAAAAAAATAATTTTAAGTAAATCCAATTTGCTTTTTTTTTTTATTTATGAAATTTATTAGCAATTTTAGTGAAAATTTGTTTAAAGTAAATTCTACACCAAAAAATAACATGAAAAAATGTTTAAAGTAAATCTCAGACACCCCACAAAAAGCTAAGAAAAAAAACAAAAACAATGAAATAAACAAAAATGGTTCAAGTAGATCTTACACACTAAAAAAAAGAAGAAAAAAAAAACCCACCAAAAGAATAAAAAACAATGTTTTAAATAAATTCTAAACCAAAAACGAAAAAAGTATAAGCAATTTTTGAGTGAAAATGTATTTATTTATTGATTAAAGCAAATCCTTATATTGAAAAAAATTGTTTAACATAAATCCTACACCAAAAAATAAAAGAAATGTTTAAAGTAAATCCTACACACAAACTAAAATAAAAAAAACACCAAAAAAAAAACAAAAATGGTTCAAGTAGATCTTACACACTTAAAAAAAAAAACACCAAAAAATAAAAAACAATGTTTTAAATAAATCCTACACACAAATAAAATAAAAAAATAAAAACAAAATTCAAAGTAAATTGACACATTGAAAATGTATAAGTAATGTATTAATGTAGTGAAAATGTATTTATTTATTGTTTAATGTAAATCCTTATATCTAAAGCCAAAAAAGTAGTTTAAAGTAAATCCTGCACTAATAAAATTACACTGAAAATATTGTAAAAAATAAATAATAAAATAAATCCTACACATTTTTTTCAGTGGAGTCTTCTTTACTCGTCTCTTCTCTCTGCAGGAAGTTGAACTGCGTCGCATGAGCAGTCAGGAGAAGCTCGGCCTCACGCTGTGCTACAGGACGGACGACGAGGAGGACGTCGCCATCTACGTCAGCGAGGTACATCAGTCACACGACTCAAAACAGACACCGGGGCTAGTTGTCACACTTCACTCCAGTCAATACTGAAGCCAGTTTCTACTGATTGACACAAACTTTGAAGACTCACTATAGAAAAATGAAGCTTTCGAACTTTTGTATTGATTTTAAAACCATTCAAACAAATTTCAGACTTTAAGCACTACAGCGGGGCATGTTGTCACAGTACATGGGGTAAGTTGTCACAATGTGATAATCCTGCTCTTGTTCATTTAAACAAGTATTATTCTTATATGAACTAGCTAAATGTTTATCTTTAAATTCTACACCAAAAATAAATATAAAATGTTTAAACTAAATCTTACACAAAATATTACACCAAAAAATTGATTTGTTTAAATCTTACACCACCTAAATAAATAAATAAATAAATAAATAATGTTTAAAGTAAATTCTACACCAAAAACATTACACCAAAAAATTAGTAAATAAATAAGTGTAATTTAAATCTTGCACAAAAAATGTACACCTAAATAAATACATAAATAAATATGTTTGAAGTAAATTAGACACAAATGAATAAATAAGTAAATAAAAGAAAACAAAAGATAAATAAATAAATAAATAAGCAAATAAATAAATAAATAAATAGTGTTTAAAATAAATTGTACACCAAATACATTACACCAAACAAATAAGTATATAAATAAATGTAACTTAAATCTTGCACAAAAAATTGCACCTAAATAAATACATAAATAAATATGTTTGAAGTAAATTAGACACAAATAAATAAATAAAAATAAAACACTAATAAATAAATAAATAATGTTTAAAGTAAACTCTACACAAAAAAACATTACACCAAAAATAAGTAAATAAATACGTCATTTAAATCTTGCACAAAAAAATATAAAAATGTTTAAACTAAATCCTACACAGAATATTACAACAACAACAACAACAACAACAACAAAAATAATAATAATAAAATAAATACAGTTGTTTAATTTGAATCTTACACCAGCTAAATTAAAAAAAGCAAATTATATACCAAAAACAGTACATTAAAAAAAAATAAATAAATAAATAAATAAGTAAAATAATTAAAATCTTGCAGCAAAAAATTATACCTAAATAAATAAATATGTAAAATGTTTAAGTTAAATTCATAAACATTCATAAAACCAAAAACATTACACCAGAACAAAAAATAAAATGGTTTACTTTAAACCTTAAACCAAAAAAATTAAAGAATCCATAAATGAATGAATGAACAAACAAATGAATAAATAAATTAAATGTTCAAAATCGTTGTTGGGATATGGACTGTGTGACAGCCAGCCCCGGTCTATATACATTTATAATAAAATCTCAGTTCATCAAGGCTGCATTTATTTGATGAAAATTACACTAAAAATAGTGATATAATATTCTAATTTACATGAGCTGTTTTCTATATGAATATATAGTACAGTGTCATTTATTCCTGTGATGTAAAGCTGAGTTTTCAGCATCATTACTCCGCTCATTTAGTGAGTTTGTGTAGTTGAGTTCTGGCTTCATTAGAAGTCGTCTCAGATTCACGGCTCTCTGCGGCGCGTGTGCGTCTGAATACAGATCCGTCAGCGCTTACAGGCTTATTAAAATCTCCACTCCATAAAATTGAAGAGCAGAGAGCCGTGATATCAGCGATATTACAGCGCTGCCGTGATGAACGACGCCGTTATACCAGACAGAAAGAGACGCTGTAACACGACCGTTCGTTCATTCATTCATTCATGCGCTTGATTTCATTAGTAGATGTTCACTATGACCAGTCATCATCATTATCTGAGTCACGTTCGTGTGATCTAATGAAGACAGAGAAACTCAGCGGATCAGACAGGCATTGATCGGCTCTTGAGGGATGTGTCTGTATAGTCAGGCCTCGCTCGTGATGCTTGAAGTGCTAAAATATGACTGGAAAACCCTTGAAAATGAAGAGGTACTTGAAAATGTTTGAATTATTGAAAGACAATGCATCTATGAAATAAGTTCAAAAAACATACATTTTTCATTTATTTCAGTTAATGTCAGAAAACAGTGGAGCTAAGTCAGTAGTACTGACAGTGTGGTGTAAACATGACTGAAGACGCAAAAACAAGAACCGATGAACCGAATCAATTGAGTCATTTTCACTGGAACCGCTCCGATTGATTCAAACTTGTGACTTCGATCATTCATTTCAAATGATTCACTAAATTAAAAGAGTCATTCATTTTCAATTTCAACATTGTTTGTAGCAATTTTAAAAACCATGTGGTGATGGGTGAAACAGAGCTTTTCGAAACTCTGAATCAGTTAAACCACTGCATCACAAAATGATTCACTGTTTCAAAGCGCTCCAATCAGATCACATCAATCATTTGATTCAGGTTGGGACTTCAAATTGGGTATCCTGAATCATTTGATTTAGGTTGAACCGGGTTCAAGAATCATATAGAGAATTGAATGATTCAAATCAAATGATTCACGATATGCAATTTGAAGTGTAGATTTAAATCAAATTCATATTGGGACACTATAATGTGGATTGTGAATCATTTGATTCAGGTCGTGACTTCAAATTGTGTATTGTGAATAATTTGATTTAGAACAGAACAGGTTCATAAATCATTTAGGGAATTGAATGATTCAAACCAAATGATTCAGGTCGGGACAAATCATGTGTCGTGAATCATTTGATTTAGATCAGAACGGGTTTGTGAATCATTCAGAGAATTGAGTGATTCAAATCAAATTATTCACGCTATGCGATTTTAAGTCCCAATTTAAATCAAATTCAGATTGGGACTCCAGAGCGTGAATCACAAATTATTTGATTCAGGTCAGGACAAATTGTGTGTCGTGAATCATTTGATTTAGGTCAGGACTTTTGCATATATCAAATCATTTGATTCAGGTTGGGACTTCAAATCCTGCATTGTGAATCATTTGATTTAGATCAGAACTGGTTCATAAATCATTTAGAGAATTGAATGATTCAGATCGAATGATTTGTGATACATGAGTTGAAGTCCCGATCTAAATCAAATTCAGATCGAGACTTCAGAGTGTGGATCACAAATCCTTTAATTCACATTGGGATTATGGTGTGGGTTCATGAATCATTTGTTTTAGATCAGGACTTCAAAACATGTATTGTGAATAATTTGATTCAAATTGGGGCTTCAAATAGCATATTGTGAATCATTTGATTCAGGTCAAGACTCTGGGGCGCATATCACAAATCATCTGATTTATATTGGGACTTTGCATATCATGAATCATTTGATTCAGATCGGGACTTCAAATCACAAATCGCGAATCATTTGAATTAAATTGGAGCTTCATGTATTACGAGTCATTTGACTCAGATTAGGACTTCAAATCGTGAATCATTTGATTTAGATTGGAACGGGTTTGTGAATCATTTAGAGAATTAAATGATTCAAATCAGATGATTCACAATACGTGATTCGAATCAAATTCAGATCGGGACTTCAGAGTGTGGATCGCAAATCCTTTGATTCACATCGGGACTTTGGGGTGTGTATCGCAAATCATTTGATTTAGATTGGTACTTTGCATATCATGAATCATTTGATTCACATTTGTTTCAAATCAGGACTTTAAAACGTGTATTGCGACTCATTTGATTCAGATTGGGGCTTCAAATAGCATATTGTGAATCATTTGATTCATATCGGGACTTTAGGGCGCATATTGCAAATCATTAATTTAGATTGGTACTTTGCATATCATGAATCATCTGATTCAGATCAGGACTTTAAATTGTGTATCGTGCTTCATTTGATTTAAATTGGAATGGGTTTGTGAATCATTTAGAGAATTGAATGATTGAAATTAAAAGATTCACAATATGTGATTTGAATCAAATTCAGATCGGGACTTCAGAGTGTGGATCGCAAATCCTTTGATTCACATCGGGACTTTGGTGTGGGTTCATGAATCATTTGTTTCAGATCAGGAATTCAAATAGCATATCACAAATCATTTGATTCAGGTCGGGACTTCGGGGCGCGTATCATGAATCATTTGATTCACATCGGGACTATGGTGCTAAGGGTTTGCAAAACATTTGTTTCAGATCAGGACTTTAAAACGTGTATTGTGACTCGCTTGATTCAGATTGGGGCTTCAGATAGCATATCGTGAATCATTTGATTCAGATCAAGACTCTGGTGAGCGTATCGCGAATCATCTGATTTAGATTGGGACTTTGCATATCATGAATCATTTGATTTAGATCAGGACTTCAAATCGTGTATCGCAAATCATTTGATTTAGATTGGAACGGGTTTGTGAATCATTTAGAAAATTGAATGATTCAAATCAAATGATTCACAATATGTGATTTGAATCAAATTCAGATCAGGACTTTGGTGCGGGTTCACGAATCATTTGTTTCAGATCAGGATTTCGGAGTGATTTCGCGAATCTTTTTTCAGATTTTTTTTCTTAAACAGTAAAAAAACATCAAACCATTAACGTAGCACAGTCGTAAAAAGAAAGAACGAAAGTATACACAAATACAAATCCTTTAAGAAAAATAACAGTGGTTTTACTATAGTAAAAGTGTAGTATACTTTGTGATACTTTAGTAGGAATACTGCACATGTGCTTCACTTTATTTTTGCCTTTTTTTATTAGTATATTTTTATTTATCTATTTCTCTTTTTTTAATTTAAAATGAAAGACATTAATAAGTGAGATCTCTAATAAAGTCCTTGAAAATCAAAAAAGTAGTGCTTGAAAAGTCCTTGAAAGTCCTGGAAGTTCATTTGACAGCATCTGAACGAAGCACAGCAGTCTGTTCTGGAAGTAAAAAAACCCATTTATTTTCTATATCGGAATCTTTCAATTCTTTAAACAGACTTTTTAGAAATCTTAAATTAGCAGGCAAAAGTGGGCGGGCACTAGTCACAGAGGAGCGCTGGATTGGCTGGTGTCTCAACGCCTCGGCCAATCAGATCCTGAGTCTGTAATGTAAATGACATCATTCATTTCAAACATCAACTGTTTAAATGTGACATGTGCTGCTTTCATCCTCAGATCGAGCCGAACAGCATCGCCGCACGAGACGGTCGAATCCGAGAAGGCGATCGTATTTTACAGGTAACTTCACCTTTAACTCATTAAGCGTCTGCGTTGCCGTACGTCTGCCGCGGTGTGCGCCGAGCGGCTCGTTAAGTTTAACGGCGGCACATTACGCCTCAGAGGACCAGAGCGCTGGAGTCAGCAGAGAGAAAGACTGCGTCAGCTACAGGACCTGCAGGAGAGCGGGGGTCGATTCACGCCGGCGTATTTTTAGCCGCAGTCTGACGCTCAGGAAAACATCCTGAGGTGTTTCTGAGACGCTCTCCACGGATTCTGTGCTTCCCCATGAAATCATCTGCAGTCTTTCTGCCTTAGGATTTCTGCTGTGTTTTCCACTTCACACAAGCAATTCATTTTTCTTCAGAAAACAAGATGTATTATCTTGTCATTTTGCATCTACAGTAAATTTATATTGATTTAGGAATGTTTAGATATTTGTACTGGAAAACAAGACAAAATACTGTGAAAAAAAATGATTTTTGTGGTGTTGTTATGTGACGCTGCGTCTCATTGGCTGATGTGTGTGATTGACAGATAAATGGGCAGGACGTTCAGGACAGACAGGAAGCGGTGGCCGTTCTCTCGAATGAAGAATGCAGGAATATCGTGCTGCTGCTCGCAAGGCCGGAAATGCAGGTACAAACACACACCTGGAGTTAAAAACACATTTGCACGGCTTATGAATATTAATAGGTTATTAATTAATATTCATGTTGTTCATACAGCAGTCCATATTACTGTAAGCAGGGTTATTATCGTTAACTAAAACTATTAAAAATGACTTTGCGTAAAATAAATGTTAACTGAAATAAAATTATTTATAAAAAAATAAATAAATAAAATACAAAAAAAACTTAGCAAGGCAACACTTGTCATTTTTTAAGTTGAAGAACTAAAAAAACAAATAATACAAACATAAAACTGATAAATAAAAATTAATAAATACTATATACATTTTTAAATAAAAATAAAAATGACACAAAATTACTAAAACTTTAATTAGAATTAAAGTGAAAATGGAAAATAAAAAAACTAAATCTAATTAAGTTTTATTTTTTGCTTTCATGTTAATTTTAGTTTGTTGTTTTGAAATATTTCTGTATATTTTTTATTTCAATTTTAGTGATAGTTGTTTTAGTATCATGTTAAACTAAATGAAAAGGAGATAAAATGTCTTGGTAACTAGCTGAAATAAAGGTTTTTGTATTTTATTTTAGTTCAGTTAGCATTTAGTTTATTTCAAGTTATGATAATATTTATGGTTTTAGTTGTAGTTAATTATATCAGCTGAAATAACTACAAAATAAATAAATAAATAAATATACACACCAAAATAACTACAACTAAAACAAAACAAAAAGATTCTTGTTTAATTATTATTGGTTTTTTTATTGTTGTTTTTTTTAAATGACAAAAAACACCAAAAATACTAAAATGTTAAGTAAAATGAAAACATATAAACAAAACAAATATCTCAATAACATTAAAATAACCCAGATTTATACTACATTTTTATATTTCCATATTATAGTAATGAAAAAAAAAAAAAAAAATTTCCATACAGTAATATGAGATTTTGGCCGTGTCCTTAATTTTTTTTTTTTTTTTTGTTTGTTTGTTTTGTTTTTGGTTTTTTGTTTTAAAAAGTGTAAATCATAAATTTACAAAACTTGAGTGATTAAAAATATGGGTTACTTAAAATAAATTATAACTGAAATACAATAAAATATAATAAACCTTAAGATTATTTTATTTCACCTACTTATAAAACGAAATAAAAATGAATAAATGCTGTACAAACATTTTAAAAGCGCACAATAAAATTTCTAAAATCCTAAGTAAAATTAAAACAAATATATATAAAAATACCTCACTAAATATTTTTGGGCATGTGCTTAATTTTCTTCTTTTTTTGTTTTGTTTTGTTTTTGCTTGTATTAAAAAGTGTAAATCATAAATTTACAAAACTTGAGTGATTTAAAAATGAGGAAATGAAAATGGGGAAAATATGGATTATTTAGAATAAATTATAACTGAAATAGAAAATGAAAATGAAATAAAAATGATTCAAAGTTATATAAACATTTTTAAAACAACAAAATAACTAAAACTTTAAAATGAAAAAGAAAAAAGAGGTATTATATATATGTATATATAAAGATACTAAATCAAATATTAACAAAAACTATTATAGTACCATTGTGATGCTAAAATAACATTGAGTTTTAGTACTTGATTTCTTATAATATAAAAAAAAACCCTTTAAATACTATCATATTTTGTGTGAAAATAAAATTAGTAGAACATTCTAAGATACGTTTTAATCTTTAAATAACACTCTAATTACAACGGGAGAATGGGACATTTGAATGTTTTAGAATGTATGTGTGCAGGATGTATGTGTTTGAACCGCTTTGTGCTGTTTCAGGAGGAGCCGTGGCTGGATGACGAACACAGCGAATTCTTGGAGGAGCTGAAGATGGAAATGCTGGAGGAGCAGAGGAGAGAAGAGGAGGAGGAGGATATGAAGAGAGCGGCTCGAGAGGAAGACGAGAAGGTCAGAGAAACCAACCAGAAACAATCATCACATACTTAAGCTGTAAACGTTGGTTTCTTTTAAAATGCTGAAAAAATGCTGCCAAGGCAACATTTCTCATTTTCATTTAGTTTAACTTAAAGAACTAGAATAATTAAAATTGAATAAACTAAAACGGATCAATAAAAATTTATAAATAGCATAGATAAAGTTAAATGAAAATAAAAATTACAAAAACTTTATTTAAAATTAAAGTGAAAAAAAAAAGAAAAACGAAATCCTACTCAAAATATTAACAAACTATAATATTTCAATATTTTTTATTCAATTTTTTTTTCGTTTTCTACTTTCATGATAATTTTACTGAAGTTTAGCAATTTTTGTGTTTTTCTCATGTGTTTTGCTTTCATTTTTATTTTACTATCTAAAATAAAATACATTTTTCATATTTTATTTTATTTTATTTCAGTTAATTACTTTATTTCAAGTAATAAAATGTTATGGTTTTAATTCTAGTTTTTAATTTCCTAGTTTTGTGGTATTTTTGTCTTGTTTTCTATGATAAATATCTAAATGTTCTAGATAATCATTTATTCCTACCATCTCCCAAATGAACACAAAAACTCACTAATGAAGTCTCAGTAGATTCTGGTTTCGCTTGAATGTTTCACACTCAAAATCTCCCTGCAGGCCAGAGCAACTCATGACGAAACCATCACGGCGTCCTGCTCCTACAACCACGAGAAGATCATCGATCCGACGACCGGCTCGGAGAAGAACGTCCTCGCGCAGATCCAGAAGAAGCTATCGCGGTGTCTGCGGCAGAGCTCACCTTCGGGCCGGAGCTCAGCGGATGGAGCGGAGAAGGACGAGCGCTATCGGCAGCTCCTGGAGCTGAAGTGCCAGATCCGCAACAGCGGCGAGTATGACCTGTTCTACGCGCGCAGCAGCACCATCGAATGCAGCCTGACGGAGCCGAGTGGCGGCGTGGAGCGCGAGCTACGTATGCTCAACGAGGAGCTGCGCAGCATCGAGCTGGAGTGCCAGAACATCATGAAGGCTCATCAGCTTGGATCCCGCAAGCTGGCGGACATCAGCGAGCATCCCGAGAAGTCGGACAAGGACAGTTCGAGCGCATACAACACAGCCGAGAGCTCACGCAGCACGCCGCTAGCCATGGACCGCTCTCCGGAGCGCCGCAGGGTCAGCCTGACCAACCAGAAGAACCTGCTGGCACTCCGACGGGCACCGAGCGGCAGTCCCGACCACAGCAACCCGTCCGAGTCCGAGCAGACGCCTCCCGAAGGCTCCCACTCACGGATTCCCACTTGGTGCCAGCGGGCAGTTGACGTTCCGGTGCATGCGCGACAGTACCAGAGCTACGTGCAGCTGATCCAGCAGCAGTCGGCAGTAGAGTTCGCTCTGGGCGGTCCGCAGGTCACTCGGCCTTCTGAACCCAAGATGGAGTGGAAGGTGAAGGTCCGGAGCGACGGAACCAGGTACCAATGGTGGACTTAACTACATTTTTCAAGTATCTGTTCTTTATCTAAGTATTTTTATTTTGAGAAACTTTTTCCACAATTCTTAAACATGTTGTTTCTCGTTATTTTAAACTGCAGAAATCGTCACCTGCTGTGAGATGCGATAGCAGTGTCCGATTCATGATCACAAGCTGATTCATTTTTAATTAACCTGTTAAATCAGTTCCCAAATCACACTTAACGATTCATTTGTGAATTAAACTGATCGGATTGCAGTTGTTCTGGAGTCAACAACTCACTGATTTAAATGATTCAGTCAGAAACTCACTCTTCCCGACTCCAAAACTCGCTCTTCTCGACTCCAAAACTCACTCTTCCCAACTCCAAAACTCACTCTTCCAAAACTCGCTCTTCCCGACTCCCAAACCCACTCTTCCCGACTAGGCAAAATCACTCTTCCCGACTCCCAAACTCGCTCTTCCAAAACTCGCTCTTCTCGACTCCAAAACTCGCTCTTCTCGACTCTAAAACTCGCGCTTCCAAAACTCACTCTTCCTAACTCCAAAACTTGCTCTTCCAAAACTCGCTCTTCTCGACTCCAAAACTCGCTCTTCCAAAACTCGCTCTTCTCAACTCCAAAACTCGCTCTTCCCAACTCCAAAACTCACTCTTCCAAAACTCGCTCTTCTCGACTCCAAAACTCACTCTTCCAAAACTCACTCTTCTCGACTCCAAAACTCGCTTTTCCAAAACTCGCTCTTCCCAACTCCAAAACTCGCTCTTCCAAAACTCGCTCTTCTCGACTCCAAAACTCGCTCTTCTCAACTCCAAAACTCGCTCTTCCAAACTCACTCTTCCAAAACTCACTCTTCTCGACTCCAAAACTCGCTCTTCTCAACTCCAAAACTCGCTCTTCAAAAACTCGATTTTCCAAAACTCACTCTTCCCAACCCCAAAACTCGCTTTTCCAAAACTCGCTCTTCCCAACTCCAAAACTCGCTCTTCCAAACTTCACTCTTCCAAAACTCGCTCTTCTCGACTCCAAAACTCACTCTTCCCAACTCCAAAACTCACTCTTCCAAAACTCGCTCTTCTCGACTCCAAAACTCGCGCTTCCAAAACTCGCTCTTCTCGACTCCAAAACTCACTCTTCCCGACTCCAAAACTCGCACTTCCAAAACTCGTTCTTCTCGACTCCAAAACTCGCTCTTCCAAGACTCACTCTTCTCGACTCCAAAACTCGCTCTCCAAAAACTCGTTCTTCTCGACTCCAAAACTCGCTCTTCTCGACTCCAAAACTCACTCTTCCGGACTCCAAAACTCACTCTTCCCGACTCCAAAACTCGCACTTCCAAAACTCGCTCTTCTCGACTCCAAAACTCGCTCTTCCAAAACTCGCTCTTCTTGACTCCAAAACTCGCTCTTCCAAAACTCGTTCTTCTCGACTCCAAAACTCGCTCTTCTCGACTCCAAAACTCACTCTTCCGGACTCCAAAACTCACTCTTCCCGACTCCAAAACTCGCACTTCCAAAACTCGCTCTTCTCGACTCCAAAACTCGCTCTTCCAAAACTCGCTCTTCTTGACTCCAAAACTCGCTCTTCCAAAACTCGCTCTTCTCGACTCCAAAACAAGCTCTTCCAAGACTCACTCTTCTCGACTCCAAAACTCGCTCTTCCAAAACTCGCTCTTCTCGACTCCAAAACTCGCTCTTCCGGACTCCAAAACTCACTCTTCCCGACTCCAAAACTCGCGCTTCCAAAACTCGCTCTTCTCGACTCCAAAACTCGCTCTTCCAAAACTCGCTCTTCTCGACTCCAAAACTCGCTCTTCTCAACTCCAAAACTCGCTCTTCCAAAACTCGCTCTTCTCGACTCCAAAACTCACTCTTCCCGACTCCAAAACTCGCGCTTCCAAAACTCGCTCTTCTCAACTCCAAAACTCGCTCTTCCAAAACTCGCTCTTCTCGACTCCAAAACTCGCTCTTCCAAGACTCGCTCTTCTCGACTCCAAAACTCGCTCTTCCAAAACTCGCTCTTCTCGACTCCAAAACTCGCTCTTACAAAACTTGCTCTTCTCGACTCCAAAACTCACTCTTCCCGACTCCAAAACTCGTGCTTCCAAAACTCGCTCTTCTCGACTCCAAAACTCGCTCTTCTCGACTCCAAAACTCGCTCTTCCAAAACTCGCTCTTCTCGACTCCAAAACTCACTCTTCTCGACTCCAAAACTCACTCTTCCCGACTCCAAATCTCGCTCTTCCAAAACTCGCTCTTCTCGACTCCAAAACTCACTCTTCCCGACTCCAAAACTCGCGCTTCCAAAACTCGCTCTTCTCGACTCCAAAACTCGCTCTTCCAAAACTCGCTCTTCTCGACTCCAAAACTCACTCTTCCCGACTCCAGTACTCACTCTTCCCGACTCCAAAACTTGCGCTTCCAAAACTCGCTCTTCTCGACTCCAAAACTCGCGCTTCCAAAACTCACTCTTCTCGACTCCAAAACTCGCTCTTCCAAGACTCGCTCTTCTCGACTCCAAAACTCGCTCTTCCAAAACTCGCTCTTCTCGACTCCAAAACTCGCTCTTCCAAAACTCACTCTTCCAAAACTCGGTCTTCTTGACTCCAAAACTCGCTCTTCTCAACTCCAAAACTCGCTCTTCTCGACTCCAAAACTCACTCTTCCCGACTCCAAAACTCACTCTTCCAAAACTCGCTCTTCTCGACTCCAAAACTCGCGCTTCCAAAACTCGCTCTTCTCGACTCCAAAACTCACTCTTCCCGACTCCAAAACTCGCGCTTCCAAAACTCGCTCTTCTCGACTCCAAAACTCGTTCTCCCAAAACTCGCTCTTCTCGACTCCAAAACTCACTCTTCCAAAACTCACTCTTCTCGACTCCAAAACTCGCTCTTCCAAGACTCGCTCTTCTCGACTCCAAAACTCACTCTTCCCGACTCCAAAACTCGCTCTTCCAAAACTCGCTCTTCTCGACTCCAAAACTCGCTCTTCCAAAACTCACTCTTCCAAAACTCGCTCTTCTCGACTCCAAAACTCGCTCTTCCAAAACTCAAAAACTCTCTTCTCGACTCCAAAACTCGCTCGCTCTTCCCGACTCCAAAACTCACTCTTCTCGACTTCCAAAACTCGCTCTTCTCGACTCCAAAACTCACGCTTCCAAAACTCGCTCTTCTCCACTCCAAAACTCGCTCTTCCAAAACTCACTCTTCCGACTCCAAAACTCGCTCTTCCAAACTCTTCCAAAGACTCACTCTTCTCGACTCCAAAACTCACTCTTCTCGACTCCAAAACTCGCTCTTCCAAAACTCACGCTTCCAAAACTCGCTCTTCTCGACTCCAAAACTCGCTCTTCCGACTCCCAAAACTCGCTCTTCAACTCCAAAACTCGCTCTTCCAAAACTCGCTCTTCCAAAACTCGCTCTTCTCGACTCCAAAACTCGCTCTCCAAAACTCGCTCTCTTCTCTCAACTCCAAAACTCGCTCTTCTCGACTCCAAAAAACTCGCTCGACTCCAAAACTCGCTCTCGACTCCAAAACTCGCTCTTCTCGACTCCAAAACTCGCTCTTCCAAAACTCGCTCTTCTCGACTCTTCTCGCTCTTCCAAAACTCGCTCTTCAAAACTCGCTCTTCCAAAACTCGCTCTTCCCGACTCCAAAACTCGCTCTTCCAAAACTCGCTCTTCTCGACTCCAAAAACTCGCTCTTCAAAACTCTTCTCTTCCAAAACTCGCTCTTCTTCCAAAACTCGCTCTTCTCGACTCCAAAACTCGCTCTTTCCGACTCCAAAACTCACTCTTCCCAAAACTTCCAAAACTCGCTCTTCTCGACTCCAAAACTCGCACTTCCAAAACTCGCTCTTCTCGACTCCAAAACTCGCTCTTCCAAAACTCGCTCTTCTCGACTCCAAAACTCGCTCTTCCAAAACTCGCTCTTCTCGACTCCAAAACTCGCTCTTCTCGACTCCAAAACTCGCTCTTCTCGACTCCAAAACTCGCTCTTCCAAAACTCGCTCTTCTCGACTCCAAAACTCGCTCTTCCCGACTCCAAAACTCACTCTTCACGACTCCAAAACTCGTTCTTCTCGACTCTCTCGACTTCCAAAACTCACTCTTCCCGACTCCAAGACTCACTCTTCCCGACTCCAAAACTCGCTCTTCCAAAACTCGCTCTTCTCGACTCCAAAAACTCTTCCAAAACTCGCTCTTCTCGACTCCAAAACTCACTCTTCCGGACTCCAAAACTCACTCTTCCCGACTCCAAAACTCGCACTTCCAAAACTCGCTCTTCTCGACTCCAAAACTCGACTCCAAAACTCACTCTTCCGACTCCAAAACTACTTCAAGACTTCTTCCCGACTCCAAAACTCGCACTTCCAAAACTCACTCTTCCCGACTCCAGTACTCACTCTTCCCGACTCCAAAACTCGCACTTCCAAAACTCGCTCTTCTCGACTCCAAAACTCGCTCTTCCAAAACTCGCTCTTCTCGACTCCAAAACTCACTCTTCCCGACTCCAGTACTCACTCTTCCCGACTCCAAAACTTGCGCTTCCAAAACTCGCTCTTCTCGACTCCAAAACTCGCGCTTCCAAAACTCACTCTTCTCGACTCCAAAACTCGCTCTTCCAAGACTCGCTCTTCCAAGACTCGCTCTTCTCGACTCCAAAACTCGCTCTTCCAAAACTCGCTCTTCTCGACTCCAAAACTCGCGCTTCCAAAACTCGCTCTTCTCGACTCCAAAACTCGCTCTTCCAAAACTCACTCTTCCAAAACTCGGTCTTCTTGACTCCAAAACTCGCGCTTCCAAAACTCGCTCTTCTCGACTCCAAAACTCGCTCTTCTCGACTCCAAAACTCGCTCTTCCAAAACTCACTCTTCCAAAACTCGGTCTTCTTGACTCCAAAACTCGCGCTTCCAAAACTCGCTCTTCTCGACTCCAAAACTCGCTCTTCCTGAACTCGCTCTTCTCGACTCCAAAACTCGCTCTTCCAAAACTCGCTCTTCTCGACTCCAAAACTCTCTCTTCCCGACTCCAAAACTCGCTCTTACAAAACTCGCTCTTCTCGACTCCAAAACTCACTCTTCCCGACTCCAAAACTCGCGCTTCCAAAACTCGCTCTTCTCGACTCCAAAACTCGCTTTTCCAAGACTCGCTCTTCTCGACTCCAAAACTCGCTGATTCAATTGATCCGGTCAGAATGAGTCTTCGGTCAGAAACTCACTGTTCTCGACTCAACAATTCACTGATTCAAATGATCCAGTCAGAGTGAGTGTCCAGTCAACAACAACTTGTTTTTCTTGAGTCAGAATCTCACTGTTCTCGAGTCAAAAGTTCAAATGATCTGATCAGCGAGTTTTGAGTTAATGATTCGCTGACTCAAATAATCCAGTCAAAGTGAGTCTCTCACTGATTAAAAGTGAAAAGGAGTGCTTAATACTTTTACTGGATTAACATTTTATTTGTACTTTTACTAAATGTCTTGTTTTGTGTACTCCATCCACCACTGACAGGTACATCACCAAACGTCCCGTCCGTGACCGTCTCCTGCGGGAGCGAGCGCTCAAGATCAAGGAGGAGCGCAGCGGCGGCATGACGACCGATGACGACGCCATGAGCGAGATGAAGATGGGACGCTACTGGAGCAAGGAGGAGCGCAAGCAGCACCTCCTGCGGGCCAAAGAGCAGCGGCGGCGGCGGGAGTTCATGCAGCGGAGCCGCTTGGAGAGCCTGCGGGAGAATCCGCTCAGCAGCGGAGAGGGACGCAAGGAGGCGAGCATCATCGAACTCAGCCACCGCAAGATGATGAAGAAGCGGAACAAGAAGATTCTGGACAACTGGATGACCATTCAGGAGCTGATGACGCACGGAGAGAAAGCGCCTGAGGGATCCAAAGTTCACAACGCCTTCCTGTCGGTCACTACTGTATAGATTCACACACTTCTCAAACTTTACCCCATGCGGTACGATCTACTTTTGCCTCGTTCAATGCGGCGATTTTTATGAGAAAAGACGAGAATATTTTTCACACTTTGTTAATGTTTTCTAAGCAATTCAACGAGTTTCACTGCATTTTTTTAAATGCTTTTTTTTGTTACCGGAATATTTCAACTAAGCACCTGAAGGAATATTTCACACAAACATTACAGTTCTGTCATTATTCACTTTCACTCCAAACCTGCAGGACTTTCTACAACGTCTCTAAGAGGATATGGTGATGGAAGAATATGACATGCGAGGAAAAATTATTTCAGTGTTTTTGAGCGTGCTAGCGGTAGTTTGGCATTTCCTCAAACTTTTACAATTGTCAATATGAACTTTGCATTTGTTCATTTACACACTGGAGTTTTGCTTTACATGCAAAATCTAAAAAAAGTTTTTAATTTTTACTGTTCACTCTTTTAATCGCTGAAGTTTTGCTTTTGGCCAAGAATTTTTTTTCTCAAATTTTTAATTTAGACCTTGCATTTGCTTGTTTAATCACTACAATTTTATTTCTACCAAGTTTTTTCAAACTTTTACATTTATTTTCAGTACCAAAATAGTAAATCAAATGAAATTTTAGATTTTTTTTTCAAAATGTAGAATTTGAACTTTACATTCATTTTCCAGCTTTCTCACTGAAAAGAATTATAATTTATACTTTGTGTTCAATCATTTAATTTGTTTTACTTTCGACTAAGAATGTTTTTTCTTGTTTCTTTTTTTTAAATTTTGAATTTAGATTTATATTTTGAATTTATATATTTTTAATTTAAACTTAGCGTTCGCTCATTTTAATCACTAACATTTACTTTCGCTGAAGAAAATTTTTCTACATTTTAGTTTTGCATAATTTTTTTCAAAATTTGGAATTTATACTTTGCATTCACTTTCTCAATCACTAAGCTTTGCTATTGCCTAATACATTTTTTCAAAATGTATAATCTATACTTGTGTTCACTGGTGTTCAAATCACTAGTTTTGTTTTCACCTAAGAAAATTGTTAACATTTTGTCCTTCACTCAAGATTTTTTCAGAATTTAGAATTTGAATTTTACATTCACTGTTTGCTCACTGAAAAAACCAACCAAGAATGTTTTTGTTTGTTTTTCAAAAATTTGAATTTATATTTTGCATTCGCTTATTTTAATCACTAACTTTTGCTTTTGCTCAAGAAAATTTTTCTAAATTTTAGTTTTGCCTAATTTTTTTTTCAAAATTTTGAATTAATATAATATAACATATATTTAATATTTCATAAATTGTTTTCGCCCAAGAATTTTTACAATTTGAATTTGCTCTTTGTATTTTCAAGTTGTCTTTTCGCTCAAGAAATTTTTTCTAAATTTTAGTTTTGCTTTTACATAATAAATTATTTTCAGAATTCAAAATCTGTACTTTGTGTTTAACTTTGTTTAATCACTAAAGTTTTGCTTTTGCCTAAGATATTTTTTTTTCTAATTTTTGCTTTCGCCCAATTTTTTTTTTCAAAAAGTATTACCTTTATCCAAGAAGATATTTTTCAAAATTTTGATTTTATACTTTCCGTTCACTTTTTCAGATTTTTTCTTCAAAATGTAATGAAAAGAGTGAATGCAAAGTTCAAAGTCAAAATTTTAACAGAAACTTCATAAAACTTTACTGAGCAAACAGATGAATTCTAAGTAAAGTACTTGGAAACACTTTCTTGAGTGAAGGCAAAACTTACTAAAAAAAAATTTTGGGAAAAAAATCTAGTGAAACTTTAGTGATATCAAGTATAAAATCAAAATTATGAAATATATCTTCTTGGGAAAAGCAAAATTTTAGTGAATAAAAGAGTGAATGCAAAGTACAAATTCAAATTTTGAAGAAGAATAAAAAAAAAAACTTACTTGGATGAATATACAACTTTATTTATTAAATGAGCAAACGTAGAGTGTAAATTAAATTTTTTTTTCAGTGACCAAACAGTGAATGCAAAGTACAAATTCAGAAGCAAAACTTCAGTTATTGAATGAAAACATTTGCTTGAGTGAAGGCAAATTTAGAAATTACAAATATATCCAATATTAAGTATGAATTCAAAATTAAAAAAAAAAAAAAAAATTTCTTGGACAAAAGTAAAACTTTCGTGGTTAAACAAACTAATGCATTTGAGAATGAGAATTTTTCCAAATTTTGAATCCGTACTTTGCATTCTCTCATTTAATTAATCTAACTTTTGCTTTCAATCAAGAAGAATTAACACTTTACGTTCGCACATTTAATATAATATAATATAATATAATATAATATAAAACTTTTTTTCCCCAAATTTTTGAACATGTACTTGTACTCATTAACACAAGAATTTCTTTTTTTTAAATTCTGGTTTCAAAACTTTTATGATTAAACAAGCTCTTTTATTCACTAAAGTTTTGCTTTTCCCAAGAAGATATTTTTCATAATTTTAATTTTATACTTGATATCAGTAAAGTTTCACTTTTGTAGATTTTTTTCTCCAAATTCATTTACTAAGTTTTGCCTTCGCTCAAGAAATTGTTTCTAAATTCTTTACTTAGAATTCATCTGTTTACTCAGTAAAGTTTCTTTTAAAATTTTTACTTTAAACTTTGCATTCACTTGTTTAATCACAAAATGTTTTCGCACAAGATTTTTTTAAAATTTGAATTTGTACTTTACATTCACTCATTTGCACACTGAAGTTTTGCTTTACATGCAAATTTTATCAACAATTTTGAGTTTGTCACATTCGCTTGTTTAATCACTAAATTTTTGCTTTTGTCAAAGAAAATGATTCATGTGAGCTTTACATTTGTCCAATTGTTTACTGACGTTTTTCTTTCATCCAAGTATTTTTCTTTGTTTTACTTGTTTGCATGAAAAAGCTTTGCTCAGTTGTTCAAAAAACCTCTGTGAGAAAACACAATATGAGATATAATTTTTCTCCCATCTCATATTTTCCCTGATGTTTCCTATGGACTATGTTTATGATCATTTTGGAGCTTAACAGCCCCAGTGTGTATTAACATTTATTATATTTTGTTCTGCTGAAGACAAAAGAAAGTGAGTCAGGTGTGCAATGACATAATATGAATTTATTTTTGATGTATTTTTTTGTCATTCCTCACAGGATCTGAATTACATTCAGATAATGTTTACATTTGGGCAAAATGTGAATTATTGTGCAATCTCCTGAGTCTATTTTCAGACGTTGTAGGCTTTTTATTGTTTGTCAGATCAGCTGTGGACGACTGGTGGGACCAACTCTACCTCACACGCAAAAACCAGACGCCCCGTCTTCATCATTCAACCAGCAACTCAACGTGTGTTTGTGGACTAATAAAGAGCAGACAGGAAACCTGTGCTGATTTCGTTCTTCCTGACGGTTTATTATTGAATTCATTCGAGCGTTATGATTTGTTGTTTGAGAAGTGCTGGTGATCAGAAACCAAACGCTTCCTCTGATAATAAATGCTTCCTAAAGCTTAGAATATGTTGACATTTACACTCTGGTTGTGCTCAGTGAACTAGTTTAATTAACTATAGTTATTAAAAGCCATTTTAAGAACTTTCCAGATCAATTTCACACAGGAGCTTGTTTGTATAAACAACCAGTTTCAGCAACTTCAGTTTTTCTCAGTCTGGTTTTATTTTTGTTGATTTGGAGCAGCTGTTGTACATTTCAATTGTAAATTTCTGTACTTGTTCTTCGTCTGATTTGATGAATCTGTAGTCGTCTCTCTTGACCAGGTGAATGTGTGGTCATTGTGATATTTTGACACTGAATAAATCTTTTCTTCAAAACTTGTTCTTATTTTCATACTAATAAAAACTTTTTTTTTTTTAAATATAATGTTTAACATTTAACAGGGTTTCCGCAGGTCTTAAAAAAGAGTCTTAAAGTGCTTTTCTGTGAATTAAGGCTTTGAAAAGGTCTTAGAGCAGCAAGTCTTAAATTCATATGATCATGTGAAGAAAAGAGGGAAAACTCAAACAAGCAAAAAACAACTCCTTGATGCCGAACTGCCGTTAATTTGAAAGTGAAAGTAAAATGCGGACGGCGCTTTTACCGAAGGAACGCGAGAAGAAGACAGAAAACTGAAACGAACTAAAAACAAACAACTGCTAGATGCTGAATTACTGATAATTTGAAAGTGAAAGTAAAACTCGAGCTATACTTAGAGAACATATTGCTGTATTGTTTTCTCTTTGATTTTTTTTCCTTAAATTTTCTTTAGTTGGTCTTAAATTTACCCTCATAAAACCTGCAGAAACCCTGATTTAAGCCTGTGACTCGTCTATCAATGTTATTTGCTATTTCATGATTTCGAGGAATATTTGCTGTTAAATGAGCTGCATATAGAGGTAAATGTCTAGATCATAAATCACCACAAAATCAAAGGGAAAAAAACATTTGCGAATGAAATCAATACAATTATAATTGTAGATTAGTGCCTTAGCATTGGTGCTAATGTACTGCTAAAAGATGACAACATTTGAGAAACGTGTATGGATATATTCATTTTTTGAGTAGTTTTATTTTCAAAGAAGCATTTAAAAAGCGCAAGCGAATCTTAATTACTAAGTTTGTATTTTTAACATTTTTCATAATTTTGGTTTCGGCTTCAAAACTTAATTTGTACTTTACATTCACTGTTTGCTCCCTGAAAAAAAAAAAAAAATATATATATATATATATATATATATATATATACTTTGCTTTCACTCATTTATTAACTACAGTTGTATGTTTGTCTGAAAAAGTTGTTTTTTTGTTTTTTTTTCAAAATTTAGAATTTGTACTTTGCAATCTCTCTTTTAATCACTGAAGTTGAGAATACAAAGTACAAGTTCAAAAATGTGAAAAAAAAACTTTTTTTATTTAACCAAAAATGTTCTTGATTGAAAGCAAAAGTTAGTGATGAAAAGAGAGAATACAAAGTACAAATTCAAATTTGATTTTTTTTTTTACTTATACTTAGTATTCACTCATTTAATCACTTTTGCTTTGAAGAGTTTTTTTTTTTTTTACTTTGGTTTCGCCTAAGAATTTTATTTTCAAAATTTTGAAGTTGTACTTTACATTCACTGTTTGCTCACTGGAATGTAAAAAAATATCCACAATGCTAAATCATTAGTCCTACACTTTTGAATAAATAAATCAAAATTCTAGGAGATTCCAGGATATAAACAGATATTTGCATTCTCTACTTTAATCACTAAGTTTGGCTTATTTTTACATAATTTTGTTTTCACCTAAGATTTTTTTTTTTCCGAAACTTTGAATTTGTACTTTGCGTTCAACTAAAGTTGTACGTTCACCTTTTTTTTTTTTTTTTTTTTTTTTTTTTTTTTTTTCAAACTTTCTTGAGAGAATGCAAAGTACAAGTTCAAAAATATGAGAGAAAAAACTCATGGATGAACTAACTTTATTTATTAAATGTGTGAACGTAAAGTGTTTTTTTTTTTTTTTCCAGTGAGCAAACAGTGAATGCAAAGTACAAATTTAAAAATTTGAAAAAAATAATCTTGGGTGAAACCAAAAATGTTCTTGATTGAAAGCAAAAGTTAGTGATTAAAAGAAAGAATGTACAAATTTAAAATTTTGGAAAAAAAAAAATTCTCATTCTCAAATGCATTAGCTTGTTTAATCACTAAAGTCTTACTTTTCTCCAAGATTTGACTTTTTTTTTTTTATTTCATACTTAATATTTACTATTCTTAATTTTAAGTTTTAAGAAATATATATATATATATATTTCAGTTTTCTTAAGAGAAAATTGAAACTTGAGAGAATACAAAATATACATAAAAAGAAAATTAAATTGTTTCAAAAGTCTATTTTAGGACCAACAATTTAGCATTGTGGAATTTTTTTGACAAAACTTTTTCAGTGAGTAAACAGTGACTAAAGTACAAATTCAAAATTTTTAAAAGGAATTCTTAGGTGAAACCTAAATTTTAAATTTTAAATACATTTCTTGAAATCAAAAGTTAGTAATCAAAAGAGTGGATGCAAAGTATAAATACAAAATTTTGAAAAATTCTTTTGGGTGAAAGCAAAACTTTAGTTACTGAATGACCAAAGTATAAATTTAAAAAAAAAAAAGAAAAAAAAAAGGGGTAAAAGCAAAATTTAGAAACATTTTTTTGAGTGAAGGCAAAACTTGTAAAAAAAAAAGAGTGAATGTAAAGTATGTGTTATGGCCCCAAAGTGGTCTAGGGGTTCCTGGGTCGAACATTTAAAATATAGACATTAAAAAAAAACATATACATACAAGCAATGTGCAGGACAAAGATAGTGTACAACAAAAGTAATTTATTAAGGGTGGAAATGAAATGATTACAAAGGTTTGGTGGAATCAAAGAGAGTGATATATATGTACAATATTTACAGTCTTTACAGGAACAGAAAAACAAGACAAAGGGAAGAAGGGATGTGGGCGGTGCTAAATCAAAAAAAAAAAAAAAAACCCTCTAACTTCTTAACATCCCTCCCAATCCTGACTATGAAAAGAAAATGTAGATAGAAAAAGTCTTCAGTGTCCGAGACGCCCGAACTAAACTACACTTTCTAACCGATAAACAAAAGTACAAGTGGCGGCACGGGGCAAAAACATACACGAAAACAAAGCAACATAAACAAACAGGGATATAACAATAACACGTGATGGCAACAAAAAACAAAGCACAAAACAGCAATAACATGGGGGGCTGCAGGTGATCTGTGCACTTTTATCCAGGAGGGTCTTGTCCGATTGGGTGATGCAGGATGAGTGACGTCAGCAGTTAATGATGATTGACGGGTGACAGGACCAATGACGGGTAACTGGGAAAAGTGAAAGTAAACAGGAGAAGAGACAAAAACACATACAACACAAACACGGAACATGAATTCAAATTATGGAAAAAATCTTGGATGAAAATAAAATATATTATTATTTATTCTTTTTAATTTCTTGCCTTCACTCAAGCAAATGTTTCTAAATTTTGCTTTCACACAAGATATATAGAAACATTGAATTGAATTTTTCAAAATTTTGAATTTGTACTTTACAGTCACTGTTTGCTCACTGAAACAACAAAAAAAAATCCTCAATGCTGTTGTTAGTCCTAGTCTTTTGAAAAAAAATAAAAATAATAATAATAAAATAATTTGCATTCACTCATTTAATCACTAACCTTTGCTTTCAAGAAAATTTGTACTTTACAGTCACTGTTTGCTCACTGAAATTTAAAAAAAAAAAAAAAAAATTATATATATATATATATATAGATCCACAATGCAAAATTGTTAGTCCTAGACTTATAATAATAATAAATAAAAATTCTAGGAGATTCCAGGATATAAATATATATTTGCATTCTCTGTTTTAATCACTAAGTTTGGATTTTTTTTTTTTTCCAAAAATTTGAATTTTTACATTCACTGTTTGTGCAAAAAATAATAATAATAAATCACAATTTTAGTGATTAAATGAGTGAACACAAAATATAAATTCTTTATTAAATTTTTTATTAATTTTTTTTTTTCAGTGAGCAAACAGTGAAGGTAAAGCACAAATTCAAATTTTTGAAAGAAATTTCTTAGGTGAAAGCAAAATTTCAAAACATTTTCCTGAGAGAAAACTGAAACTTGAGAGAATACAAAATATAAATAATAAAAAAAACCCTTACATTATTTCTGAGCAAAGTAAAAAAAAAAGGGGTAAAAGCAAAATTTGGAAACATTTTCTTGAATGAAGGTGAAACTTAAAGTATGTTAATGTAAAGTATGAATACAAAATTTTGAAAAAAAAAATTCTTGGATGAAAATAAAACGTTAGTGAATAAACAAATGAATGCAAAGTATAAAATCAGAATTTTGAGAAATATCTTATTGGGCAAAATCAAAACTTTAGTGATTAAGTGAATGCAAAGTACATATCCAAAATTTTGGGAGAAAAAAACTACTTACTTGGATGAATATAAGACTTTATTTATTGAATGAGCAAAGTGTAAATTCACATTTTTTTCAGTGACCAAACAGTGAATGTAAAGTACAAATTCAAAAAAAAAAAAAAAGAAGTGTATCTTGCTTTCACTCATGTAATAACTGAAGTTGTACGTTCATCCAATAAAGTTTTTTTTTTTTTTTTCTCAAAATTTTGAATTTGTACTGTGCATCCACTCTTTTAATCACTAACTTTTGATTTCAAGAAAGAATTTCATTTATAAAATTTTGAGTTTGTACTTTACAGTCACTGTTTACTCACTGAAATTAAAAAAATAAAAATATCCACAATGCAAAATTGTTAGTCCTAGACTTTAAAAAAAATAAATAAAATTTCTAGGAGATTCCAGGATATAAACATATTTGCATTCTCTATTTTAATCACTAATTTTGGCTTATTTCTTCATAATTTTGTTTTACCTAAAAAAATTTGTTTTTTCAAAACTTCGAATTTGTACTTTACATTCGCTGTTTGCTCCCTAAAAAAAGATTTATACCTTGCTTTCACTCATTTAATAACTAATGTTGTACATTCGTCCAAGTAAGTTTTTTTTTTTTTTTTTTTTTTCAAAATGTAGAATTTGTACTTTGCATTCTCTCTTTTAATCACTAAAGTTTTGCCTTTGTCAAGAAGATACTTTCTGAAATTTAGATTTTACACTTAGCATTAGCTTATTTAATCACAAAAGTTTTGAAAACCAGAATTAAAAAATATATATATTGAGTATTGATTAAAAGAGAGAATGCAAAGTACAAATTCAAAAATTTGGGAAGAAAAAAAAAAAACTTTTTGATGAACATACAACTTTATTTATTAAATGAGCAAACACAAAGTGTTTTTACTTTTACTTTTGTCCGAGGTTTTTTTTGGTTTGTTTGTTTTTTTAATTCATACTTAATATTTACAAAGTTTTTCCACTCAAGCAAACGTTTCTAAATTAAATATTGCTTTCACACAAGATATATATATAAAAACATTTAATAAAAAAGTAAAAAATATTAGCTATAATATTTAATATATATATTTTGCTTTCACCTAAGAGAAATTTTTTTAAATTTTGAATTTGTACTTTTCATTCACTGTTTGGTCACTAAAAAAAAATGAATTTACACTTTGCATTTGGTCATTCAATAAATAAAGTTGTATGTTCATCCAAGTTTTTTTTTTTTTTTTTTTTTTTTTTTCAAAATTATGAATTCAGACTTTATATTGACTTTTTAATTACTAAGTTTTGACTTCACTCAAGAAAATATTTCTAAATTATTATTATTTTTCCCCACAAATTTTGAACTAAAGTTTTGCTTTCATTTCACTAATTTGGTTTTGTCAAAAAAATCCACAATGCTAAATTATTGGTCCTAAAATTTTTAAGACTTTTTAAAGAAAAAAAAAGAAAATTCCAGGATGTAAACAATAATAATAATAATAACATATATTATTATTATTATTTTGGATTCTCTCTTTTAATTATTAAGTTTTGCTTTCACCTAAGAAATTTCTTAAAAAAAAAAAAAAAAAATTGCTCATGGAAAAATAAAATAAAATAAAATAAAATAAAACAAAATAAAAATGAATTCATACTTTGTTCACTCATTTAATAATTACAGTTGTACTTTTGTCCAAGAAAGTTTTTTTTTTTTTTTTTCCCCAAAATGTAGAATTTGTACTTTGTATTTTCTCTTTTAATCACTAAAGTTTTGCCTTTTCTGAAATTTTGGTTTTACACTTAGCATTAGCTTGTTTAATCACTAAAGTTTTGAAACTAGAAAGAAAAAAAATATATATTCAGTTAGTGATTAAAAGTCATTTGTTCATTTCACTAATTTGTTTTTGTCAAAAAAAAAAGTCAAAAAACTAAATTATTGGTCCTAAAATAGACTTTTTAAAGAAAAAAAAAGGAAATTCCAGGATATAAACAAATAATAAAAAAAATAATAATAATTTACGTTTTTTTATATTCAGATTTTGCATTCTCTCTTTTAATCACTAAGTTTTGCTTTCACCTAAGAAATTAAAAAAAAAACAAAAAAAAACAAACAAACTTTTTGCTCATGGAAAAAAAAATAATAATAATAATAATAAAAATGAATTCATACTTTGTTCACTGATTTAATAACTAAAGTTGTACTTTTGTCCAAGAAAGTTTTTTTTAATTTGTACTTTGCATTCACTCTTTTAATCACTAAAGTTTTCTTTTTGCTGAAGAAAATGTGTTTCAAAATTGTGATGTTATACTTTGCGTTCACTTGTTTAATCACTGACGGACGTTTTTTTCCAAATTCATAATTTTTTTTAAATTCATAATTTACATTCACTCTTTTTATTACTAAATGTTGCCTTCACTCAAGAAAATGTTTCTAAATTTTACTTTCACCCAAGTTTTCAAAATTTTGAATTTGTACTTTGCATTCACAAAATTTTGATTTCATATTTATATATATGGATATGTTCCATGAAATTGAAATCTACAGCTGGTAAAACGCTCTTGTCTGGACCAGGTCTGTCATCAGTTTGTAGTTTTTATCAGTTTTATCAAGGATTGAATGAGCTGATCTTCTGTCATCATGAGCTCCAGACTCATCAGCTTCATTCATCCGTGAACTCCTTCATTTCCGTATGAGTGATTGTTAAGTGTGGTCGTGGGCTAATTAAGGCGTGTGATTGGCTCAGGTGTAATTAAAGGCGATCGGGTGACAGCGCTGGCATTTGTCACAGCATCAAGCAGCAGAAATGTCAGAGCGATAGCGGGTCTGAGAGCGGCTCGTCCGTAACCTTTAGCGCTGCCACCGGACGAAGCGTCTCGTTACGCGTCCGAGTCTCCGCTGGGCTCTGAGCTCCTGTAATGAGTCCGGCCGTGTCACTTCATGTATTTATGGAGCAGATGATCTTTCATATGCTAATTGAAGCGCGCGCTAATGGCTCTACTCGACGCCGGACGCCACATTATCCCGCAGATGATCTGAGGAGACGTCTTCATCGAGACACTGGTTTTGTCACCTGCTCTGATTAATGCACTGAACAAACCAAATCAGCAGCTGTTTTCACTCATCAGCATTTACTCACACTCACCTCTGATCTACAACTCAGATGACAGGATCAGGTCATTGCTGCTACTCAATGGTTTTGGACGTCATAAAATTCTGAAAAAAAAAATAAATAAAAATAAATAAATAATAATAATAATAATAATAAAACATTTCTGATTATGAAATTAAAAATAATAAAATAATTTAAAAATATAAAGTAAAATAAGTGTATTTAATGCAATATATGTCTACTAAAAAAATAAAATAAAATAAATAAAATGATAACTTGAATGCAACGTAAATCGATTTAGATAAAGCATTTACCAAATTCATAATGAAACCAAATCACTATGGATAAATGCCAAATATATCAACTAAAACATTATAAACTGAAATTAAATTAAATTAAATTAAATAATATAAAATAAAATAAGTGAAGTTGAGCTTTCAATGGATAATTTTAATGCAACAGAAGTTGGTTCAGATAAAAACATCTGCTAAATGCATAAAATAAAATAAAATAAACAAAATAAAATAAATGGATAACTTGAATACAACATAAGTTGCTTAAAAGCATCTACCAAATGCATAAAAAAAAAACAAAAAAAACCAAAAAAAAACGCATCTACCAATAAATTAAATAAAATAATAAATAAATAACCTGAATGCAACACAAGTTGCTTAAAACCATCTGCCAAAAATAAATAAAATAAAATAAAATAAAAATAAAAAATAATAAAATGCGAGCTCTAAATGAATAACTTTAATGCAACAGAAGTTGCTTCAAATAAAAGCATCTGCTAAATGCATAAAAATAAAAAATAAATAAATAAATAAATAAATAAAATAAAATAAATGGATAACTTAAATCCAACATAAATGGCTTAAAAGCATCTGCCAAATACATAAAAAAAAAATAATAAATTAAATTAAAAAAATAAATAAATAAAATTAAAAATGGATAACTTGAATGCAACATAAGTTGCTTAAAACTATCTACCAAATGCATGAAATAAAATAAAATAAAATAAAATAAATAATGGATAACTTGAATGTGACATAAGCTGCTTAAAACCAAACCAGGTTCTGTACTGGAATTAGTTCACCTGTTTCGAGTTTTCTGTTTTTTTGAGTCATTTGTTCATCTTATGGGGCGTCACGTGATGCTGATTTTGCTAAAATGAACAAAATGACTTGAAAAAAGATTCGTTCATTTTGCTGAACGAGACTCAAAGGTCCGAGTCGGTAAAATGATCCGAACTTCCAATCACTACTACGAATCACATCTAAGTTCATCGTCTGTGTACTGAGTACGGAGAAAAACTCCACCTTATTTTCTCCTACAACTTCAGAATCGTCCGACATCGTTGTACCTTTTGGTTTGTAAACAGTGTTTGACTTACTTGCACTTCCTTAGTCTTTGCGTGTTCGCTTTGTAAACACTGGGTCTGTAGTTCAGTGTGACCTTTTGATGTGATTCAATAGTACGTGAACGTGCATCCCAGAGCCTGTGCTACATGAGCTTTTGTGCTTAAAAAGTAAAAAATAAGCGATTGTTTCACTAAATAAGACCCTTCTTTTCCTCGTCTGGGATCGTTTAGAGTCTTTGAATCTGCATTTAAACTACATTTTGGAAGTTCAAAATTAGGCACCAATGAAGTCCATTATATGGAGAAAAATCCTGAAATGTTTTGCTCAAAAACATAATTTCTTTACGACCGAAGACAGAACATCTTAAATGATAAGGGGGTGAATAAATTATTTGTAAATTGTTGTTCTGGAAGTGGAATCTCCTTTAAGACCGAATTCAAAATCAATATTGTTGAGTATTTTAGGGCAGTTTATTGGAGACACAAAAGGCACCGAACACCAATGATGACCTGTTTAGCTGCTCTTTTTTATACAAAAACTGCTCTCGGTCCATTTCTACAATAACAGTACCAAGAAGGTACCAAGACAATCACACAAACCTCAGAGACTCGGTCCACACGTGAACTAGTTTCTCGGCTCCAGTTTCCGGTTTTCCCTGGAGAAGATGCAGGTGTGCCGGAAACACCACAGGGAATTCTGAGACCTAAAAGTGGAATAAGGAGCATTTCTGAGGAATGTTAACGTCTGCAAACCAGGCTAAAGCAGAAACTGAAGAGCGGCTTTAAGCATTAAAGATAAAATGCACTGCTTTGATTTCACACGCAGGAACACAATCATTCGGCCTGCGGCTCACATCAACACGGACACTCACTGACTAAAGGAAATCCTCCGGATATTGTGATTTAAAGTATGTAAATGAGAGCGAAAGTGTCGCCGCAGCAGGACTGTAAATGTTTGTCTGTGGGTCTCAACAGGATTAAAGTCATTAGAGTAAGTGATGGAATGATCTCATCTCACACACACACATGTATCTATCATCATTACTGTACACTTTCAATGTGACCGCAGCAACACAGAACAGTCAAAGTCAATCTCACTAAAGTTTCTAAGGGTTAATCCTGCTGTTAGTGCGGACAGAGGAACGTTTCACTCGTCTTTGGAAGCGGAGCGACTTTCAGTGTCAAATAAGGATGAAAAGTTTGAGAAAAGTCAAAATATTGAGATATAAACTCAGAATTATTAAAAAAAAAAAAAAAAAAAATCAATATCAGGATGTAAAGTCAGATTTTTGAGAAAAAAAAAAAAAAAACCCAAAATACTCAAATACTAAAAATTGTGGGGAAACTCAGAATTATGAAAAAAAAAAAAAAAAAAAAAAAAAAAAAAAAAAGTCAATGCAAAAATGGCAAAATTGTGAACAAAGTCAGAATTACATTAAAAAAAATATATACTAGGATGTAAATTCAGATTTATGAGAAAAAAAACATTGGAATGTAACTCAACTATGATGAAAAAAGTCAAAATATCAGGATGTAAACTCAGAATTACAGGGAAAAAAAATATTGGAATATGAGGGGAAAAATGGCATCAAAATACTGAGATGTAAAATCATTTAAGAGGAAAAAAAAAATCTAAATATTGTAATGAAAACTCAGAATTATGAGGAAAAATGGCAAACTTGTCAGATATAAACTCAAAATGATGAGGAAAAAAACACTGTGATGTAAACTCAAAATTATGAAAAAATATACTGGAATATAAATTCATAATTATGAGAAAAAAAGTTAAAATATCAGGACATAAACTCAGAATTATAGGAAAAAACATATTAAAAGGTAAACAGAAATTACTAGGAAAAAAACAATGGGATGTAAACTCAATTATGAGGGAAAAAATGGCAAAATTGTGAGAAGCAAACTTAGAATTATGAAAAAAAATCAAAACACTGGGATGTAAACTCAATCATGAAGAAAAAAATAATGGGATTAAGCTCAGATTTATGAGAAAAATATATTATACATAACTCATAATTATGGGGAAAACACTTTGGAATATAAATTCAGAATTACAAGGAAAAAAGTTAAAATATCAGGATATAAACTTAAACTTTATATTATAAACTTAGTAAAAAAAAAAAAAAAATCGAAACACCGGGATGTACAGTAAACAGAGAATCATTAGGGAAAAAATAATAGGAGAAAAAGACAGCAAAAAATGGGATGTAGACTCAGAATTATGAGCAAAAAATCATGATCTCAGAAATATGAGGGGGAAAATGGCCAAATATTGGGATAGAAACTCAGAATTATGAGGAAAAACAGCTAAATATTGTAATGTAAAATGGCAAAATTGTCAAATATAAACTCAAAATGATGAGTAAAAATAATATCAGGATGCAAACTCAGAACTCTAGAAAAACAATTTTGGGAAGTAAACTCAATTATACAATAAAGTAAGTAAACTCATAATAATGGAAAAAAAATATCAGGATGTAATGAAAAATACTGAAATATTGACAGAATTATGAGGAAAAAAAAGTATCAGGATGTAAACTCAGAATTATATAAGAAAAAAGCTAGTTGAATTATGAAAAACAAATATTGGGATGTGAATTTTGAATTATGAGGGGGAAAAATGGCATAATACTCAGATGTAAACTCAGAATTATGAGGAAAAATTACTGGGATACAAACTCAGAATTCTAAAAAAAAAAAAAAAGTCAAAATATTGTGATGTAAATTCAGAATTATGGAAAAAAACATTAGGACATAAACTTATGAGGAAAAATTGCAAATTATCAGGATATAAACTCAATTATGACAATTCAGTACTGGGACGTAAATTTTGAATTTTTTGAATATTTGAATATTTTGAAAAATAAACAAAATGTAAACTCAGAATTATGAGGGAAAAAAAAGGTAAACTCAGAATTTACTAGGAAAAAAAGAGATGTAAGCTCAGATTTATGAAAGAAAATATTGGCATGTAAATAATTATGAGAATTATGATGATGTAAACTCAAAAAAAAAAAAATGATGGGATATAAATGCAGAATTTTGAGGAAAAATGTCAAAATATTAAGATGTAAACTCAGAATTATGAAAAAAAAATCAAAATGTAAATTCAGAATTATGAGGAAAAATTGGTAAAATACTGAGATGTAAACTCAGTATTTACAAGCCAAAAAATTAAATTAAAAACAAAATTATGAAAAAAAAGTCAAAATATCAGGATGTAAACTCAAAATTCTAGAAAACAAATTTTGGGAAGTAAACTCATAATTATGGAAAGAATATCAGGATGTAATGAAAAAATACTGAAATGTTGACATAATTATGAGGAAAATGTCCAAATATCAGGACGTAAACTCAGAATTATGGAAAAATATATATCTATAAATACAATTTATATTTGGAATATTCAGAATTATGAGGGGAAAGAAAACAGATAAACTCAGAATTTACTAGGAAAAATAATGGGATTCAAGCTCAGATTTATAAGGAAAATATAATGGGATGTAAACTCATAATTATGGGAAAAAAAAAAAAAAAGAGAAAAACTCAGAATTATGAGGGGAAATGTACTACATATTGAGATATAAACTCAGAATTATGAAAAAGAAAATAAAAAAATAAAAATCAACAAATAAAAAAAAAAAAAAAAAAAAAATTAATATCGGAATGTAAACTCAGATTTATTAGGAGAAAAAAAATCCCAAATACTCTCACACTCAGAATTATGAAAAAAAAGTCAAAACTGAGATGTAAACTTAGAATTATATTTCTATTCAAACAGAATTCACTAAAACTAATAAATCAACTGTATGTTTGTTTGTTTTTTACACAACCTAACAGTCTGAACTCAAAATCAGCATCAACACGCCTCTATGAAACACTGAAGATGGAGTTTAAGGCGTCTTCACCGTCTGAAAATCTCTTCTGAGTGTCTGAATCATATATTGATCTCATCATTTAGCTGAAAATGAAACATGTCGTTCTTTCTCTTTCTCTGACGAACGATATGATCAGCACATTCATATGCACAGTTATTACTGTCTGCGGCACGAGGCCTGTTTTAATTCTTATACAACATTATTATGAGAGCTCTGTACAATACAGTGAATTTATTTCATTTCCTTTCCTTTCATGCCACCATACATGAGAATATTGAGTTAATGAAGCTCAGATCTTCTGCTGCTCTGGGATCAGGGTGCGTGTTATGACTGATCTGGGATCAGCCGTGAGGCCGCCAGACGTCGTTTCACGCGTCTCATTTCCGTCTCTATTATCATTCAGGACAGAGACGCATTTGTCTTGGTGTCGTAAACCATCTGCTGTACAAAAGCAGCTCAAAAATGAGTTTTCTGGCGTTATGATATTTTACTCACCGTATTGTGATGCAAATTCATCTCTCACTACGACAGGTCGTGTGTGATCTCGTCTTCAGAAATCCTGGACAAAACAAAATATTAATATATCAGGACATTTTTATTTACTTTTGCATGAAAAAAAAAACCATTTAGGCAAAATTCATTACTTAAAATAACAAACTTTAATCAAAATAAATTTATATAAATATAATAATATAATATAAACTTATTTTATTTCATCTAGTTTACAAGACATCTTTTTCATTTTCATTTATTTAACCTGATGTACCAAAATAACTCAAATTAATACTGAAATAAAATTGTAAAAAAAAAAAAAAACTACAACACAAAACAAAACACTCAGCACAAAACAACATATTTAAAAATAATAATAATAATAAAAATAAATACATCAACAAATAAAACAAATGACAAAACACAACAAAATGTTAACTGAAATAAAATAGAAAACATGTTAACTTCATTTAATTTGGCAAATCTCATTTTCAGGTAGTTTATCTTGTGTACTGAAACTAAAACAAAAATGATTAACAATTATAAAGACACTTCAAAAATTATTATATTTTATATTATATTATATTTTATATTATAAAAAAGAATTATATTTTATATTATATTTATTATTATATTATTATAAATAAATAACTGACAAAATGCAACAAAAATAAAATAAACATTAACTGCATTAAAATAATGTAAAAAAAGTAAACTTTTTATTTTAGCTAGATGCCAAGATAAAATGACTCATTTTAATTTAGTTTATCTTTAACTTCTAAAATTTAAAAAAAAAAAAAAAGAATAACAAACTATATTGAGATTTTAAAAACAAAATATTAAAACTGACAAAAGCCAAACAAAAATGAAATAATTAATATAAATAACATAAATATGCAAATAATCTTGATGTACTAAAGCTAAAATATGATTAACTATAGACGTTTAAAAAAAAATGAAGGAATAAATAAATAAATGCAACAAAAATAAAATAAAGATTTAACTGAATTAAAATAAAGAAAAAAAGTGAATGTTTTATTTTAGCTAGTTGCCAAGGTAAAATTACTCATTTTTATTTAGTTTATCTTTAACTTCTAAAATATCAAAAAAGAAATATAAATGAATAGAAACTATGATTAGATTAAAAAAGAAAAACTATTAAAACTAACAACAAACAAACAAAAATAAAATAAACATTAATATAAATAACATAAATATGCAAATAAATAAAACAAATGACAAAACACAAAATGTTAACTAAAATAAAATATAAAACGTGTTAATTTAACTTAATTTGTTAACTTAATTCAGCAAATCTCATTTTCATTTAGTTTATCTTAATGTACTAAAACTAAAACAAAAATGACTAACAACTAAATAAATAAATAAATAAATAAATAAATGACAAAGTACAACACAAATAAAATAAACATTAACTGGATTAAAATAAAGTAAAAAAGTATACTTTTTATTTCAGTTAGTTTCCAAGGTAAAATTTCTCATTATAATTTAGTTTATCTTTAACTTCTAAAATAACAAAAATAACAAAAAAAAAAAAAAAAAAAAAAAAAAAAAAAAAAACCCTGGAATAAAAATTAATAAAAACTATATAGAGATTAAAAAAAAAACCTAATAAAACTAAAGAATAAAAAAATTAAAAAATAAAACAATTATATAAATAACATAAATATTCACATAAATAAAACAACTTACAAAACACAACAAAATTCAATTTAATTCAGCAAATCTCATTTTCATTTAGTTTATTGTGATGTGCTAAAACCAAAACAAAAATGATTAAAGATAAAGAAATGATTAATAAAAAAAAATAACAATAAATGACAACTTCAAAAAAAAAAAAAAAAACATTAACTGATTTTTTTTTTTAAGTAAGTTTATTTTAGCTAGTTGCCAAGGTAAAATTACTAATTCTTATTTAGAGTATCTTTAAAAAAAAACTGAAATAAAATGAATAAAAAAACTATATAGAGATATAAAAAAAAACCTAATACAATGGACAAAAACCATACAAAAATAAAATAAACATTAATAGACATAACATAAATATGCAAATAAACACTGAAATAAAATATTAACAGTTTCAACTTATTTTATTTCAGTTTTATTTCATTAAGTTTAACTTGACAAACAAAAAGAACTAAAACTGACATAAAAATCAATTAAATATATACACTACCATTCAAAAGTTTGGGGTCAGTAAGACTTGTAATAGTCTTTAAAGAAGTCTCTTATGCTCATCAAGGCTGCATTTATTTGATTAAAAATATAGAAAAAAAAAACAGTAATATTGCAAAATGTTTTTACAATATAAAATAATGTTTTTTTATTTTAACATACTTTAAAATAGAATTTATTCCTGTGATGAAAAGCTGAATTTTTATCAGCTGTTACTCCAGTCTTAAGTGTCACATGATCCTTCAGAAATCATTCTAATATGCAGATTTATTATTAGAATGATCAATGTTGGATAATATCAACAGTTGTGCTGCCAAATATTTTTTGGAACCTGTGATTTTTTTTTTTTCAGGATTCTTTCATGAATAACAAGTTTAAAAAGTACAGTGTTTATTCAAAATATAAATATTTTATAACAATGTAAATTATTTATTATGAACTTTTAATAAACTTTTAATTATTAACTTAATACATCCTTGGTGAATAAAAGTATTAATTTCTTTAAAAAAAAAAAAAAAAAAAAAAAAAAGAAACAATACAAATGTACTGACCCCAAACTTTTGAACGGTAGTGTATATATATATATATATGGCAAATGGCAAAATAATGAATTAAATATATATATGGCCTGGCCCATCAGAATCACTGATCTAAACCAGTCCTAACTCTGATCTATGAAACGTTATGTTAGGACGTACAGATGAATCACACTGGAAATCTCACTAACGAGTCGCGCTGAGGTTGATGGGAGCTCGTGACCTTCTGTGCGGCGGCAGGTGACGCTGGACGTCTGCGCTCATTTGCATTCGGCGCTCAGCACCTCTGATCTCTATAGAGGTTATATTTCACTGCTCTGTCAGAGTGTGTGTGTGTGTGTGTGTGTGTGTGTGTGTATAAACCCCACGGGAACACCAAAACAAACATGTTAGCATGCTAGTTAGTGACAGCTCCAGCAGATTTCAGGCTGTGCGGCTCGCATTTGTTCAGGAGGTGTGAGATTAAAACGGGTCAAACGCCTCGAGCGCAGAAATCCAGCACCGGAGGAACGACAGAAACACAGAACGAGACGCTTTCATGTCAGAAAACACATTTCTGTGTGAAATGAACAACAAAACCTTGGAGAACATACTGACAGCTTCACTGGAGCCGTTTCCTTCTGAAGAAAATACATCTGAAACCAGCCTAGGACGATTCCCAAACACATCAAAACAGACCAGTCTATTAGACCAGATCATCTTAAATCGCATTAGGCTGGTTTAAGATGGTTTGTCAACAAAATTGTTCACCCTTTATAACAACTTACTTTATTCACAATACATATAATGACCAAAACACAACTTAAACCAGTCTAAGATGGTTTGCTGGTCACAAATGTGCCCCCAAACCATAAACACAAACCAGTTTCATCATGCTGTTAGACCAGCTAACTATCATATGTTGGTTTAAGCTGGTTTCTGTTTGGCATTTACAATTACACAATTTATACAACACATATGATGACAAAAGCACAACTTAAACCAGCTTAAGATGGTTTATTGGTCCCAAAAACATCAAAATAGACCAGCCTATTTCGCCAAACCAGTTAACTACCTTAGGCTGGTTTATACAACACAACTCATATGAGAACATACTAATAGTTTACCAGTAATTCCTCAACTAAAACCAGCCTAAGATGGTTTGCTGGTTTTAGGTGGTTTTTCAACAAAGTTGTGCAGCATTTACAATTACTCAACACATATGGGAACATATCAATAGTTCACCAGCAATTAAACCATTCTGATGACAAAAACACTAAAAAACAGCCTTAAGCCTTAAACCAGCCTAAAATGGTTTGCTTGTCCCCAAACACATCAAAACAGACCAGGCTGTTACTACTAAAACCAGTCTAAGATGCCCAAAATTCATCAAAACAGGCTGTACCTGCTAACCACCTTGCACTGTAAAAAAATAAAAAACACAATTTGTTGAGTCAGCTTAAAATAATTTGTTCCCCTGCTGCCTTAAAATTTTACGTTCAGTCAACTCAAATAAGTTTAGTCAACTTGAAATGTTAAGTTGTACTAAGTAACAACTTAGATATTTGTGTTTGCTAAACTTAACAGACAGTAAGTAACCCAGCTGCCTTAAAGTTTTTAGTTGATTCAACTCAAATATCTCAGTTGTCACTTAGTGTAATTTAACATTTTAGGTTGAATAAACTTTTTTTTTTGAGTTAACTGAACTTAAAATTTTAAGGCAGCCAGGTTACAAATAATTTTTTTATATAATATGTTTTATATAACACAACTCATATGAAAACATGCTATCAGTTTACCAGTAATTCCTCAACTAAAACCAGCCTAAGATGGTTTACTGGTCCCAAATGTGTCCAAAAACCATAAACACACACCAGTCAAAAAGGTTTATTCATAATGTTAGACTAGGTTGGTTTAAGGTGTTTTTTCAACTAAATTGTGCAGCATTTATAAATAGTAATTTTATACAACACATATGATGACAAAAACACAACTAAAACCAGCCCAAGATGGTTTGCTGGTCCCAAAACACATCAAAACAGACTAGTCTAGTTGGCCACCTTAGGCTGTTTCAGCTGGGTTTTCAACAAAGTTGTTGCCATTTACAATTTCTCATTGTATACAAGACATATGATGACAAAAACACAACTAAACCCAGTCTAAGATGCCCAAAAAAACATTTTACCAGTAATTAAACCATTACTGATCACAAAAAACACAACTTAAACCAGCTTAAGATGGTTTATTGGTCCCAAATGTGTCCAAAAACCATAAACACACACCAGTCAAAAAAGTTTATTCATAATGTTAGACTATGCTGGTTTAAGGTGTTTTTTTCAACTAAACCAGCCAAAGATGGATTGCTGGTCCCAAAACACATCAAACAGACCAGTCTAGTTGGCCACCTTAGGCTGGTTTAAGATGTTTTTCAACAAAGGTGTTGCCATTTACAATTACTCACCTTATACAACACAAAACTAACACAAAACTAAAACCAGTCGAAGGTGCCTAAAACACATCAAAACAGAGCAGTCAATCTGGCCACATTAGGCTGGTTCAAGCTGGTTTTCAAAGCTGTGCAGCATTTACAAAACAAACCAGTAATTAAAAAAAAATCCTGATAACAAAAACACAACTTAAACCAGCTTAAGAAGGTTTGTTGGTATCAAATGTGCTCACAAACCATAAACACAGATCAGTCCAACCAGTTTATTCATAATGGTAGATCAAGCTGCTTTAAGGTGTTTTTTCAACTAAATTGTGCGGCATAAAAATAGTAATTTTATACAACACATATGATGACAAAAACACAACTTAAACCAGCCTAAGATGGTTTACTGGTCCAAAAAACATCAAAATAGACCAGACAATTTGGCCAAACCAGTTAACTACCTTAGGCTGGTTTATACAACACAACTCGTATGAGAACATACTAATAGTTTACCAGTAATTCCTCAACTAAAACCAGCCTAAGATTGATTGCTGGTCCCAAAACACATCAAACAGACCAGTCTAGTTGGCCACCTTAGGCTGTTTCAGCTGGGTTTTCAACAAAGTTGTTGCCATTTACAATTTCTCATTGTATGCAAGACATATGTTGACAAAAACACAACTAAAACCAGTCTAAGACGCCCAAAACACATCAAAACAGGCTGTACCAGCTAACCACCTTAGGCTGGTTTAAGCTGTTTTTTCAAAGCTGTGCATCATTTACAACACATATGAGAATATATTGATAGTTTACCTGTAATTAAACCATTCCTGATCACAAAAACACAACTTAAACCAGCCTAAGATGGTTTGCTGGTCCCAAAAGTGTCCAAAAATCAAACACAGACAGTTTATTCATAATGGTAGATCAGACGGGTTTAAGGTGTTTTTTCAACTAAATTGCACAGCATTTAAAAACAATAATTTTATACAACACATATGATGACAAAAACACAACTTAAACCAGCCTACGATGGTTTACTGGTCCTAAAAACATCAAAATAGACCAGACAATTTGGCCAAACCAGGTAACTACCTTAGGCTGGTTTATGAGAAAATACAGTTTACTAGTAACTCCTCAACTAAAACCAGCCTAAGATGGTTTACTGGTCCCACAACAGACCAGTCTATTTGGCCACCTTAGGCTGGTTTAAGCTGGTTTTTCAACAAAGTTGCATTTACAATTACTTATTTTACACAACACATATGATGATAAAAACACAACTAAAACCAGTCTAACATGGCCAAAAAACACCAAAGCAGGCTGATTGATAGTTAACCAGTAATTAAACCATCCCTGATAAAAAAAAAAAACACAACTTAAACGAGCCTAAGATGGTTTTCTGGTCACAAAGCTGCTAAAACACATCAAAACAGAGCTATTTGACCACCTTAGGCTGGTTTAAGCTGTTTTTTCAAAGTTGTGCAGCATTTACAACACATATGAGAACATATTGACAGTTTATGAGTAATTAAACCATTCCCGATCACAAAAACACAACTTAAACCAGCTTAAGATGGTTTGCTGGCCCCGATTGTGCTCACAAACCAAAAACACAGACCAGTCCAACTAGTTGAAACATGTTGGGAAACCGGGTAACCACATTAAGCTGGTTTATGCTGGATTCTCAACAATCTTGAGCCGCTTCTACAGTCACATACTTTTCGCCAGGTGTTCGGTTACGCCGGTTAACCAGCCCAACCGAGCAGTAAATGGGTCGGTTGTTGTTTTTCTGTATAAAAGAGCTGACAAGGTAATTCTGCTGCCATTGTCTGCGATCATCTGTCAGATCGAATCCTCCGTCAGGTGTTTCCCGACAGTGAGAGACACGTTTACAGGCTCCTGAATCATAGATCAATAGTCACGGTGAGATTCTCCATGGGAGGCCTTCATAACACAGCTCATTAAAGCGGGTTACACTCGCCGCCATATGCCAAACACACACACACACACACACACGTGCGTGACGGCGGCGTTCGCGGTAATCGTGCCAGGCTGTTCTCCGCACGCTTTGATGGAGGCCCATCAAATATTGATATGTTCCCAGCTGCCGTTATTTGACATGTCGCCGGCGTCGTCGTTCTTTTAATAACCTTCCTGTGTTTTGTCTTGTTTGTCCCTTCGAGGTGTCTGTAATCTTTTTCCATTATTAATCTGGCAGAACGGAAATGTCACTCCTGCAGGATTTCACCCGGCGAGCGTTTAATGCGGGAACGGCTTCAGACTCGCTGAGAGACTCCCTGAAGACTCCATTACGCTCCACACAATCAGGAATTACCATACCAAACCTGAAAAACTTCCCGAGAACAATCAAACGTCTGTCGTGTCTCTCAAAACAAGCCTTCAGAGAAATTTTCTGGGCATAATGTTAATACATTTACACTTTTTGTTGATACTTACAATGGAAGTATCGCAATAAACATTAAAACACACATGGTTTACAGGTACAGACACAAGACAATGACAAAAACACGACTTAAACCAGTCTAAGATGATTTGCTGGTCCAAAAAATCATGAAGACAAACCATTCCAACCGGTTTATTCATGTTGGTAAACCAACTAACCACACTGGGCTGGTTTAAACTGTTTTTTCAAAAAGGTTGTGCACCATTTACTAGTTTACCAGTTACTGAACCTTTCAAGAAGACAAAACCACTACTTCAATCAGCTTAAGATGGATTGCTGGTCCTAAAACTCCTAAAAACATCAAAACAGACCAGTCCAACCAGTTTAAACAAATACAATTATTCATTTTTATGCAACACAACACATGAGAGAACATACTTTTGTGAACAATAATGATTCTATTACTTGTAGTACACAACTTAAACAAGCCTAAGACTGTTTGCCTGCCTTTAAACTGCAAAAAAGTATTATAAAATAAGACCTTTGATGATTTAACATCAAATTTTCTCTCTCTGTCATTGACTTCAATGGTGTGAGACTGGATGTTTTCAGCTGATTCGTATTGAACTGTCAACAACTGAATCGCAGCTCAAACTATTTCAGATATAATGAATTAAACTACAAACTCCATCATAATGAACAATGTTTCCATCTAACATGTATTTTGAGCTGCAGCTCTCCAGTGTTTCACTAGTTAGCAGTAAACCGGTTAGTTTACCTGTTCATATTTGTGTTGAATGTCTTCGACGTGGAAAGCAGTTGTCTTTGGAATGGAAATACGGATTTTATTTGTAAACATAATTTTTGTGTGTGTGTGTGTGTGTGTTTTTTTTTCTTGCTTATTTCAGTTAATATCATAAAACTAGCGAGCTAAACCAGAAGTAGTACTGACGTGTAAACATTGCTGGCAGCAAAAGGCAAACCGATTCAACTGAGTGAGTCATTTACGCTGGAACCGCTCTGATTGATTCAAACTCAAACTCGTGACTTCAATCATTTAGTTTAAGCGATTCACTAGTAAAAAAAACAGTTCAGTTGATTCTGGACGTTTGACCGCATTTTGCGAATTGTTTGATTCCGATCGGGACTCGCGAATCATTTGATTCCGATCGGGACTCGCGAATCATTTGATTTAGATTGGAACTTGGAGCGGGTTCGCGAATCATTTGATTCCGATCGGGACTCGCGAATCATTTGATTTAGATCGGGACTGAAGCGGGTTCGCGAATCATTTGATTTAGTTCGAGGCTTTGGAGCGTGTTCGCGAATCATTTGAGTCCGATCGTGACTCGCGAATCATTTGATTTAGTTCGGGGCTTTGCAGCGTGTTCGCGAATCATTTAAGTCCGATTGTGACTCGCGAATCATTTGATTTAGTTCGGGGCTTTGGAGCGTGTTCGCGAATCATTTGAGTCCGATCGGGACTCGCGAATCATTTGATTTAGATCGGGACTGAAGCGGGTTCGCGAATCATTTGATTTAGTTCGGGGCTTTGGAGCGTGTTCGCGAATCATTTGATTCCGATCGGGACTCGCGAATCATTTGATTCCGATCGGGACTCGCGAATCATTTGATTCCGATCGGGACTCGCGAATCATTTGATTTAGTTCAGGGCTTTGGAGCGTGTTCGCGAATCATTTGAGTCCGATCGGGACTTGCGAATCATTTGATTTAGATCGGGACTGAAGCGGGTTCGCGAATCATAAAGTAATGCATCTTGTAAAATTAGGCTCAAATAAAAAAATATCCCCTAACTGACATTTGTGATATTTTGCTACAATTTCAAAGAACTCTGATACAAATTCACACAGTTATCACATGCAACCACAAAGAGTTTCGAGGTCTTAAAAGTCCTTTTCATAAATCCTGCAGAAACCCAGAAAAAGCTGCTTTCTTTTTCATCACAAGGGCTGTCAGTGGCACTTTACACATCACAACACCTAAATGTCCTTGCTCTACCAAGCGTTATAATGGCAGTGAATGGGTGTTGGAAATTTGAAGCCCAAAAAAGTGCATTAAATCCATCATAAAAATACTGCACATGGCTCAGGGGGGTTAATAAAGACTTTCTTTTTTCTAACACAAATGCATCAATTCACTTCAGATGGCCTTTATTAACCCCCAAGAGCCGTGTGGAGTACTTTTTATGATGGATAGATGCACTTTTTTGGGCTTCAAAATCTCAACACCCATTCACTGCCATTATAAAACTTGAAAGAGCCAGTACGTTTTTTAATTTAACTCTGATTGTGTTCGTCTGAAAAAAGAAATTCATATACACCTAGGATGGCTTGAGGGTGAGTAAATCATAGGGTCAATTTCATTTTGGGGGGAACTGTCCCTTTAACTAACTAACAGCTGAGGCCAGATTGTCCTGCTTCTGTGTTTTGGGGTTCAGGTGGGTCATGGTCATAATCCTCCACAACTTCTGGGTCAATAATGTCCTCAGTTAAGAAAACAGAGGTTGTTGAGCACCATGCAGCATGCAACAACATCTAGTACAAAGGCTGAGCTTTTCAGGGCTTCAGCATCTTGAAGGAACAATGTTCAGTGCACAAGATGATTGGTGTTGAAGTGAGCCTATACAGGAGTCTGCACAGACTCTCTGTAAGAGAGCGGAGACAGATGGGTGTACACAAACAAATATACCCACCATCTCCAAGGATGCATTTTTCTGCACCAGCCCGCCGGGCAAAACCTGCTCCCACTGTCTCCAGGTCATCAGCACTGGGTGAAACCCAATCATCCTCCTCAAAATCCTGATGACTCTGCGCACAATGTCATGCACAGAGGACTTGTGGATGTTGAAGGCCAGTGACAGCACCATGTATGATGTTGCATGGGCCAGCCAGAAGAGGAACACCAGCACCTCCACATATTTTCCCTGCCATGTTTGGGACAAAGGTCAGCTCCATCTTTAAAATATAGGCAAAAAAAATGGTACAGTGGCATTATATACAATTGCTTTAAATGCATGTGTGTTTATGGAAGACTGCATATAATTCTGAATAAACATCTGTCTTTGTTGCCAGTGACCAGTAACAATAACCTAATCTGACTGGTATTATAGCAATAAATTCTACAATAAGTTACAGATACCTCTAGACAGGTGCCAAAAATCAGCCAATCACGCGTCACTGTCTGCTGTCAACAGGATGTGTCAAGATTAACGTCTCTACAGGAAGAGAACAACACAAAATTGATTATAAATGCTCAATCATTCTATATAACATCCTGTGAACTCAAATGATTCAAATGAACATGTTTAAACTGAGATATATACATTCACATATTTAAAATAAAACATATATAAAAATTAACAAACAAGTTTAAAGTGAGATTAAAGATACATACATGTAATAATTACTTAAGTGTGTATCTTTAGTGTAATCTTAATGCACAATGTTTACATCTAACACGTATTCTGAGCAGCATCACATCATATTTTTCGAGTATTTTTACTATTAGCAGTAAACTGGTTTGCTCAGCTGAAAAAAAAAAACACTCTTCAGAATAGAAATATGAATATTTTATTTGTAAAAGCCATACATTTTTCACTTATTTCAGTTAATCTCGTAAAACTAGTGAGCTAAGCCCGTAGTAGAGCAGACAGTGTCGTGTAAACAGGGCTGTAGGAACGAAAAGTGGATGAACAGACAAACCGATTCAATTGAGTGAGTCATTTACGATGGGACCGCTCCGATTGATTCAAACTCAAACGCGTGACTTCGATCATTCAGTTCAAGTGATTCACTAGCAAAACCGGTTCAAAGAGCCAGTTATTTTTCAAAAACCTCTGGAGGGGGTTCGCGAATCATTTGATTCTGATCGGGACTGGCGAATCATTTGATTTAGTTCGGGGCGGGTTTTCGAATCATTTGATTCCGACCGGGACTCGATCGCGAATCGGAACTTAGCGGGTTCGCAAATCATTTGATTCCCATTGTGACTCGCGAGTCATTTCATTTAGATCGAGACTTTGGAGCAGGTTCACGAATCATTTGATTCCGATCGAGACTCGCGAATCATTTGATTTAGTTCAAGGCTTGGGAGCTGGTTTGTGAATCATTTGATTCCGATCGGGACTCGATCGTTTTATCGTTAATCGGGACTTTGCAGCGGGTTCGCAAATCATTTGATTCCCATTGTGACTCGCGAGTCATTTGATTTAGATCAGAACTTTGGAGCAGGTTCACGAATCATTTGATTCCGATCGAGACTCGATCGCGAATCGGAACTTAGCGGGTTCGCAAATCATTTGATTCCCATTGTGACTCGTGAGTCATTTGATTTAGATCAGAACTTTGGAGCGGGTTACCAAATCATTTGATTCTTATCATCAAAACTGGGTGAATCATTCAATTTAGTTCGGGACATTGGAGCGAAATTTTGGGAATCATTTGATTCCGATCGCCGAATTTCGATCGCGAATCTGGACTTAAAGCGGGTTCGTGATTCATTTGATTCCCATTGTGACTCGCGAGTCATTTCATTTAGATCGAGACTTTGGAGCAGGTTCGCGAATCATTTGATTCCGATCGAGACTCGAGAATCATTTCATTTAGATCGAGACTTTGGAGCAGGAGGTGGAATCATTTGATTCCGATCGAGACTCGAGAATCATTTTATTTAGATCGAGACTTTGGAGCAGGTTCGCGAATCATTTGATTCCGATCGAGATTCGCGAATCATTTGATTTAGTTCAAGGCTTGGGAGCGGGTTTGTGAATCATTTGATTCCGATCGGGACTCGATCCGAGATCAGATCTAGCGGGTTGCCAAATCATTTGATTCCCATTGTGACTCGTGAGTCATTTGATTTAGATCAGAACTTTGGAGCGCCCGGAACAAATCATTTGATTCTTATTAGAACTCGAGGAATCATTCAATTTAGTTCGGGACATTGGAGGCGGGTTTGTGAATCATTTGATTCCGATCGGGACTCGAGAATCATTTAATTTAATTATTCGGGACACTGGAGCGGGTTTGCGAATCATTTGATTGCCATATTGTACGTGCATTTGCACTGCACTTAAAAAAAAGCATAACATTAATGTTATGAGATTAATGCTTTAAATTAAAAAATATAAAATTAATATTACTAGTAGGAACCGGTAAGACACTATGTTAATAAGCGAGTCACTGAGTGAGTCATTTATTGAATCAATTCTTTCAAAATAACTGATTCATTTATTCAGGAGGTAAAAGGTAAGAAGCATTTTTTTTTAATGAATGAATCAGTGAATCATTGAGTGATTTGTTCAAAAAGATATTCATTCAGTGAGTAAAAGAAACATGGCTTTGTTCAGAAAAGGAGAAAATAAAACAACACTAAATATTTATTTTTAGTTCACTGAATTTCTCTGACATGCATGCTAACCAAACAGTTCATAATAGCTCTGAATGTGTTTGTCAGTTCTGTGATTTATATGTTTTTACTGTTCTAATTGATATTCAGATTGTTAACAAACACCCCATTATTATTATCACTTGTTCTGATTCTGATGTCTGGTTCATTGATTCTTTTGAAGATGTTTAAAATAATGTTAGTCTTATAAACAAAATATTTATTTTCAAAAACAATATTATTGAAGTATTTGAATGTTTTTAATTCTGTTATGTGATTTTGGAGGTCAAAGTCAAGTCAAATCAATCAAGAGCAGAGCAAGCAGAGAAATTTCCTGCTTAGTAGTTTAATTTAGTTTAAAGTACTAAAATAACTAAAACTAAATAAACTAAAAAATAAAAAAAATAAAAACAAAACAAAAACTATATTGTCAAGATCAAATACACAAAATAATAAACAATAATAATGTGGCAGAAAACCGTACGTTCTTTAACATGCTAGATCAAACACTGTCATCTGCATTAGAGAAATATCCTACTGCCTTTCTGATTTTAGGTGGTGATTTTAACATGGTAATGAATAACACGATAGATCGACACCCTCCAAGGAAAGCAGCTTCTTCAAATTCAAGTCTTATTGCGTTTATGGATAAATTTGATTTAGTCGACATCTGGAGAGAAATGTATCCGGATGTAATACAGTACACTTGGTCAAACAAAGACCGTTCGAGACAATCCAGAATCGATTATTGGTTGATCTCTAAAACGCTAAGAAATAATAATATTTCTATGAATATTAGCAACAGTCCACTGACTGACCATAATGCCATTTATATTTCGGTTAATTTATCACAAAATACTACAATTCATACTTCTAAAGGTTACTTTGGAAATTAAATAATTCCCTTCTTAAATATGAAAAGGTCAAGCAACAGATTGATGAGTTAATCCGAATTTACTGGAAAAGGGCTGAATCAGAAAAAGCTTATGGACGTAACTGGGAGCTTCTAAAATATGAATTAGGAAAGTTCTTAAGAAAATTTGGAAGTAATGTAGCAAAACAAAACAGATTAATTGAAGATGACATTCTTTCACAGCTGTCTGCTTTATCACTTAAAGAACCATTGACAGATACTCAAAATGCTGAATACTCCAAACTCCAGAATAAATTAGATGAACTGTATAGAGCCAAAGCTAAGGGAGCCTATGTCAGATCCAGAAAAAAGTGGCTGGAAGAAGGAGAACAAAATTCAGCCTATTTCTTCAGGTTGGAAAGATCCAATGCTATGAACGCATCTATTGATCGTCTCCAAACAAATGATGGTGTTCTTGATAATCCTAAAGAAATAGCTGCTTTTTGCTCCAAATTTTATAACAACTTGTATACTTCAAGGTATTGTCATAATTCAGCCAAATCCTTTTTTGACTCTATTAGTCAAAACAAAGTTATTTCATTCGAAGATAAAGAAGCTTGTGATAATGATATATCTCAATCAGAAATTCTACAGGCAATTAAGAGCTTAAAAAATAATAAAAGTCCAGGCAGTGATGGTCTAACTGCTGAATTATATAAGATGTTTGATGAAAAATTATCTCCTTTCTTACTAAAAGTGTTTGAGGAAAGTTTTGAACTGGAAGCACTTCCACCAACCATGACACAAGGAGTCATTACTCTGATACCCAAACCCAATAAAGATCGAGAATGTCTAGAAAATTGGAGGCCAATCACCCTATTAAATAACGATTATAAAATTTTAGCTTTAGTTTTAGCACAAAGAATGAAAGATGTACTTAGTATCATTATTGATGAATCGCAATCAGGTTTTATGGAAAAACGTCACATTACGAATAATATAAGATTAGTTTTAGATCTGTTAGATTACGAGGATCTCGTCCCTAATGACAGTTTCATGCTTTTCTTAGATTTCTACAAAGCCTTTGATTCGCTTGAGCATAAGTTCATATTTCAAGCTCTTGCTAAATTTGGGTTTGGAGATCACTTTTGTAGAGCCGTCAGAACACTATATAAAAATAATAATAGTGCTATTAAATTAAAATTTGGAACCTCACCAAGATTCAGTTTGTCACGTGGAGTAAGACAAGGCTGTCCTATATCTCCATATTTATTCTTACTCGCCTCTCAATTTTTAGCCCTGCATATTTCTAATAATAATTTACAAGGTATTTCAATTGACGATAGACAAATTCTAATTAGCCAACTGGCTGACGACACCACTCTGTTTCTGAATGACGCTTCCCAAATCCCTTTAGCTTTGCAATTGATCGAGTCCTTTTCCAGAGCTTCGGGTCTCTGTCTAAACATCAACAAATGTGAGTTAATGTCAATTAAACGCTGTGAAATTCCCTCTATATGCAACATCCCTGTGAAAAATCAAGTTACATACTTAGGTATTGTCATTAATAAAGACCAGAAAACAAGATGTAAACTAAATTTTGACCCTTTAATAGTGAAAACACAAAGGAAACTGAATATGTGGCTGCAGAGAGATTTATCAATAAGAGGAAGAATTTTACTCTCTAAAGCTGAAGGATTGTCTCGACTGACTTACGCTGCTCTTTCCTTGGAGGTTGATAAAGGAACATTAAAAAAAGTTGACAGCATGTTAAACAACTTTGTTTGGAAAAATAAAACCCATTATATCAGAAAATCAGTAATAATGAATCCAACAAAACAAGGGGGACTGGATTTTCTAGATTTTGCTACCTTAAACAACACTTTTAAAATTAATTGGCTTAATAATTTTCTTAAAAATCCCTCTTCCCTTTGGAATATTATCCCCAATTATATTTTCTCTAAAGTTGGTGGGCTGAATTTTCTTTTACTCTGTAATTATAATATCTCAAAAATCCCTGTCAAACTTTCTAATTTCCATAAGCAGATGCTCTTGGCCTGGTCCCTCATATACAAACACAACTTCTCTCCACACAAATATTACTTATGGAACAATAAGGATATTCTTTACAAGAATAAATCTCTTTTCTTCAAGGATTGGTTTGAAAACAACCTTCTTTTAGTCGGACAGCTTTTTAACTCACAAGGCAGACTTTATAATTATTCAGATTTTTTACAGAAATATAATATCCCTGTATGTGCCGATGAATATGCGATTGTTTTCAATGCCATTCCCTCTGCTGTGTCTTTTCTGTTGCAAGGTTCTACATTTCCATGGCCGTGTTCTTACTCTCTGAATTTAACTGACACAATGATTGGAGGTGTTTGCTTTTCTACAGATCGTCAGAAAAATAACTATAAAATCAGAGCTCTCTTCCAGGCTGAGATAACAACAATTCCATATGTAATACCGTATTGGAATAATATTGTGGAGAATATACCTTGGGAGAAAGTATGGACCTTGCCTCATAAGTATCTGCTTACCAATAAAGTAAAAGAAATGACATTTAAACTGATTCACAAATGTTACCCGACTAAAGTCTTTCTTAGGAAATATAAGCCTGACATTGAAGTGAACTGCAGTTTTTGTCATTCTTCTGAAGAAGACTTCATTCATTTGTTTTGGGAATGTTCCCACACAGAGAAATTCTGGTCTGACTTTTTGGTGTTTATTCAATCTTATTTTGTAAGTGACTTCTCATTTTGTTTTAAAGATGCTTTGTTTGGCTTATTTGAATATTCTAAGGAGAATACAGGAAAATATTACATAATTAATTTATGTTTTCTGTTAGCTAAATTTCACATTCATAAACAAAAGTTTACTGGCTCTAAACCTCTTTTTCTTTGTTCAAAGTGGATTTGGATGTGTATGTGGAAACTATCCAAAGTTCTACTAATTTGAAAGCTATGAAAACTGTATCTCTGTATTCATCCTTTGTGTCATCTTAAGATGTAATTGTATTACCCTGTGTTTTTTTCTTTGTTTCCCTGGCAACAAATCTGTGTATTTTTGTTTCTTTTTATTTATTTTGTCTGTATTTGTACTGTTT
>NC_066893.1:29515140-29637610 GCF_022985175.1 Labeo rohita
CCTTAAAATTTCAACAATATGACATTCTTTGCTCAGACAAGTGTGTTTGACTAGTTGGGACAACATTTGTATAACTTTGTTGATCTGACCAGGGTTTTTATTTAAAAAATTTGCATTTTTTAGTATTTGAGACAAAATGTTTCGTACAATGGAAAATATGTATTTGCATTTTTTACATTGTGGAAGCATCTGTTTTGGTTTCTTCTTCATTTGTGTTTTGGAAATTTTGTACAGAAGATGTGTAATAGCATCTCTCATGTATAACAATGAAAACACAGATTCTCAGAGCACAAGTATAGCTCAAATGGCAGAAGAACCGCTTCTCAATATTATCAACTCATCGTTATCTTTAGGTCACGTCCCTAAACCATTCAAGCTGGCGGTTATTAAGCCTCTTATTAAGAAACCACAACTAGACCCTAGTGAACTGGCAAATTATAGACCCATTTCTAATCTTCCATTTATGTCTAAAATTTTAGAGAAAGTTATATCTGCTCAACTGTGCTCATTCTTGCAAAAAAAATGATATCTATGAAGAATTTCAGTCAGGCTTCAGGCCCCATCACAGCACAGAAACTGCACTTGTTAAAATCACTAATGACTTGCTTCTTGCGTCAGACCAAGGCTGCATCTCACTGCTAGTTTTACTTGATCTTAGTGCTGCGTTCGACACTATAGATCATGACATACTAATAGATCGACTACAAAATTATGCAGGTATCCAAGGGCAGGCTTTAAAATGGTTTAGATCCTACCTGTCTGATCGCTACCACTTTGTTTATTTAAATGGGGAGTCATCTCAGTTATCACCAGTAAAGTATGGAGTGCCACAAGGATCTGCTCTAGGTCCTCTACTATTTTCAATATACATGCTGCCCCTTGGTAATATTATTAGAAAACACAGGATTGGTTTCCATTGTTATGCTGATGATACTCAACTATATATCTCAACAAGACCAGATGAAACTTCTGAATTATCGAAGTTAACAGAGTCTGTTAAAAATGTAAAAGATTGGATGACCAACAATTTTCTGCTATTAAATTCAGATAAGACAGAGATATTACTTATTGGACCTAAAAACAATACACAGAATCTTTTGACTTACAATTTTATAACTAGACGGATGTACTGTTACTTCCACTACAGTCAAAAGCCTGGGTGTTATATTAGACAGCAACTTGTCTTTTGAAAATCATATTTCTCATGTTACAAAAACAGCTTTCTTCCATCTTAGAAACATTGCCAAGCTGCGAAACATGTTACCTGCTGCTAGAGTCCTTACCAGGTCAAGAAAATATGATCATATTACCCCAATTTTAAAGTCTCTGCACTGGCTGCCTATTAGGTTCCGCATCAGCTACAAAATAGCACTTCTTACCTATAAGGCACTTAACGGTTTAGCTCCTGCGTACCTAACTAGTCTTCTACCACGCTACAATCCATCACGCTCCCTAAGGTCACAAAACTCTGGACTGTTGGTAGTACCTAGGATAGCAAAGTCCACTAAAGGAGGTAGAGCTTTTTCACATTTGGCACCCAAACTCTGGAACAGCCTTCCTGATAACGTTCGGGGTTCAGACACACTCTCTCTGTTAAAATCTAGATTAAAGACTCATCTTTTTAGCCAAGCATTCAAATAATGCATCTCATAAACTTTTCCTGCAGTTATATCTGATCAAATGTTCATTATTAATCTTATAGCTCTGGTTTAACAAATCTTCCTTTTCTTAGTTTGAACAGCAGCTACGCTAATTATGTTCCTATTTGTTCTCTGTTTCTGTCATGGGATTGACATCCCATGGTAACTAGGAATTCACAAGCTCCAGTGTGGATCCAGAACACTTAAGAAGAGATGATGCCAACCCCACAGAGGACTTCAGATGATGCCAACCCTGAAAACATACAGCACTACCGAATTCTGCTACAAATTTATAGTGTTCTTTGTCTGTTTGATTACGTCATTAATTGATCTTTACCACACATCTCTGCCATATGTACATCAAGCTACTACTACATATATTGTAGAAATGTCAATTTGGTGTAAAGCTGCTTTGCAACGATATGTATCGTGAAAAGCGCTATACAAATAAATTTGAATTGAATTTTCTAAGTATAAATCAAGTATACTTAAATGTCATTTTAAGTATATTTCTGATAAGCATATAAAGCACATTTCTGAGAAGTACATAAAAAGTCAACTGAAAGTATACTATCCTGTTTTTAGTTTAAAGAAGTATACTAATAGCACACTTGAATAAACTTCTTTTTCGTAAGGGTCATTCGACTGCATATGACATTTCTATTCATTTGGATACACTCTAAAAAATGCTGGGTTATTTTTTTAACCCAAATGCTGGGTTCAGCCTGTTTGGTCATTTCATTGGATTGTTTTTAATATTTTTTACACAGATGCTGGGTAGTTATTCTGTAACTACCCTGGTGAAAAAAACAGCATATGCTGGTAGGTATGTTTTGATGCTGGTTTTTGCTGGTCATGTTGCTGGTCAAGGATCAGCATGGACCAGCAAAGGACCATCTTAAACCAGCATCAAAACATACCTACCAGCATATGCTGTTTTTTTCACCAGGGTAAGTTGCTGGGTTATTTTTAACGCTGGGTTATTTATTTTTCTACCCAACCGTTGGGTTAAGCCTGTCTCTGACGAAACAAACATGCTGAGTTACCGTTAGTCAGAGTGCGGGCTTTTTCAGTCCTCTGGAGAGAGCGGTTAATTCACAGCGCCGCCGATTTGCACTTCTTCAGCCAAATAAAAGTTTGCATACATTTTATTTCGTTTATAAAGACTTTACTGTGCTGTATATTGTATTACTTTTTAGGCTTGTCAGTTTAACGCGTTAACGTAATTAATTAGTTATGAAAAAATAAGGCGATTAAAATATTTTAAGGCACTTAAAGCACTGTCCCCGTCCCCAGGCCTGTACGTCATATTATTATTATACTATATTTCATATTGTTGACTGTTTGGTGCAATTCCTGATTGTATTATATCTTTAGTCAACTGTGGCCCTAAAGGTTCTTCAGTCTCTCCAGTTTTTGATAACACTAACTTATTTGTTAACCAAAGTCTTCTCAATACCATGTCAAACAAAGACATTCGTTCAATTATTAATAGATCTCAGATATAGAATAACAGATTTAGTGATATAGAATGGGAAGAGTTTTGGCTTCTTCGACAGAAATTCTTCTTGTCTAATAAAGTTGCTGAAGTTTCTTTTAAAATGATCCATAATTGTTACCCGGGAAATGACAAACTTGCTAACTTTAATAATATTTCCCCCAATTGCTCTTTTTGTCATAAGCCTGAAGAAACAATTAATCATTTATTTTGGGATGTTTATTGTAAAGTATTTTGGGTTGATTTTTCTAATTTTGTTAACGTATTTACTTCCAAACTTCTGTATAACTCCCAAAAACTGTGTTTTTTGGTTACTCTTTGAACGTTCTCTTTTTGAACTTCTTACTGTAAACGTATTAATTTATTGCTATTTCTTGCAAAATATGACATTCATAATTGTAAATGTTCGAAGAAAGCTCCTTACTTTTTTATTTTCAGAAAAGATTTTGATGTGTATGTGAACTCTATAAGAAACTCTAATAAGCCCATCGCAATCAAGACTCTTTCATGGTGTAAACTCTATAAGCGAACATAATATGCTTTGGATTATTGTATGTAACCCTCATTGTTGTTTTTTTGTTTGTGTTGTTGTAAATGTAATTGTTGACTTACTGCATAATAATAATAAAAAATATATATTGTTGACTGTTGACAGACGTGATGCAGTGCAACAACTCCATAAATGCAGTTATGCCCTAAATTTCAAGATACTGGTGCAAAAATGCACCTGCACTCTCACATTTATCACATATCACACAGGCAGCAAGAGCAATATCAGGAGTGCTGATTTGTCCCAATCACGAGTTTAAATGTGATTTTATACAACAGTTTAATAAATAATAAGTTGATGCTGTGTTAGGCTATATTTTAAACACAATATTATGTGTTTTGCTCAATTTGGAATTTATGAGAGCATATTACCTTTGAAGCCATGGCAGAATTGATGCGCGTCTCCGAGCAACACAGCAGTGTTTAGTTTATGAATGAATCCGCATTTTCGTGAACCAATGAGTCAAAGGCTCATTCATAAAGAGAGACATTTACTTTATTCGTGAAAGAATCAGCTGAATCAGCAAGATTTGAACGAATCGAAGACATTTACCGCCACCTGCCAGATTTATTTTTGTTATTGAGAGTATCATTTCATCAAAATAATAATAATAATAAGAAAAATTAAAGGGATACTAAATTCTGTCATCATTTACTCACCCTCATGTCGTTTCAAACCTTTCTTCTGTTGAACATAAGACATTTTGAAGACTGTTGGTAACAGAGCTGTTGTGGTTACCATGACTAACAACGTATGAACAAAAATACTGACGTGTTTATCAAATTATCTTCTTTTCCATAGTTTACATCAATTTTGAATCAAAATACATTTTATTAAACAAATTATTTCTTGCTGAAGCTACTTTTTGTAATGTCTGATTGATGCTTTACACAACAATCACTTTAAATGATCTTTTGGGAGTAATTTCTCAGCCAAATTTGATGAGATTAATTTGTGATTAATTACATTAATTAATCGAAACACCGTGTAACTATTTAGATTAAAATTATTTTACGCAACGCGACATAAGGACAAAATGCGTCAGCAGCGGTTGTTTCGCAGGATGGAAACGCCTTTTGCCTTGCATAAAATAATAGATTTTATTTATGGATCGTTATTATAGTGAGTTTAATCTTAAAATATGTTCTCTAATGTCAGTATTGTTTACTTAGGGGCAGTTTTTGGAGTCAGTTACGGCATCTTTCAGCTACGAGTGAAACGCGAAGCCGCGGTCTGAAGTTCGCAGTTAACCCGGCGGACAGCAGCCCTTCACCGGCTCAGATTTCCGCTACACACCGGCATGAGAATCAGCGCTATTCCAGTAAAAAAGCGATTACAGAGAACGTTTGAAAACACTAAAATTAAAATTCTACTTTTAAATGTTACATTGTTTATGTCTACACTGCTTGTTAAACAAGTTTAAATGTATGTAATATTGTAAACTATGCTGCACTCAAATGAATTCAGTTTGTCTTGTATTGTGTCCATGTGTTCTTGCTTAATAATATGTGTTTATCTTTTGAGTCACTGCTGCCTCTATTCTGTGTGTTTTTATAAGTTCCAGTCCATTTTAAACCAGCAATATAATAATTTTATACAAAAGTGAAATAAAATAACCCATTATGTTTGAAAAAACATGTAACCCAACCAGCTAACCTTAGGTCAAAATAACCCAGCATGTGTTGGGTTGCCAAATAACCTAAATTGGGTTGTTTTTAATGCAGCATTTTTAGAGTGCAGTTTTAACACAAAAAATTGTGGATTCTGATTGGCTGTCTGAAGTAGTTTGTAGTTACAGTTGTCGGTATAATTGCCATCTATGGTAAAAATGAGCCTGAAACTTCTTTTTTTAAAATCTCAGAATTAGATGTTTTGCACTTAAAAGTGTGAGTAAGGTTAAAAACGAGAGGCTACACATGCTCAGAATGAAAGTGCGCTGTCATGACTGTAATATTTGCTCCTTTGACATTTGCTCTTGACTGTGACATGAGAGTCTCTTCACAACATCTCATCCCGCTCATATCGTCCTCAGATTGAGCTTTGTGTCGAGCTCTGAATGAGCCGGCGGTAAATGTCAGCTGTGATATCTGAGCCGGGAGAATGTCAGCACGTCTCAGATGTTAATTAAATCAGAGATGAGACGGACGCCTTGAGAAATGGAGCTGATTTCGCTGAAGAGGCCGGCGCTGCTGCGAACTTTAATTTGACTTTGATTTGCTAACACATTACAGAAAAAGCACTGACAAGTTATTTTACGCCCCTGAAATCTCATTGTAAAATAAACCCTGTTAATTTTATTTCATGGTGAGACTCGCAAAACGACCCAGTTGACACGACACTTTCATCCACAACTACAGATATCACTAAAACTATTTTTATGCACATTTAATTTTTCATTGTTTATATGAAGTTATTTGTTTGTATTTACATGAACACATTTGGCAGAATTTATGTCCCTCATGATCTTAAAAGCATTTTGATCTAAAAGCTTAAATGCAAAACATTTCTGCAGATAAACTGATGCATATACTTTAAATAAAAAATAAATAAACAATAAGGTAAATAATAATTAAAACAATAAATAAATAAATAATAAAGTAAATAATAATAAACTATTTTTTAAAAAGTAGTGTGAATATTTGCATATACAATAAAAATAATAAATAATGAAGTTAATAATAATTAATACGATTTAAAAAGTTGTGTGTGCTTACACATAAAATACAAATAAATGAATAATAAAGAATAATTAAAATAATTAAAAAATTAAATAAAAGAAAAAATGAAAACAGGTATGTGTGTGCACATGAATTAAAAATAACATTAAATAAAGTAATAAATAAATAAATAAATAATAATAATAATAATAATAATAATTACAAATTTTGAATGTGCAAGGGTATACATATACATTTTAAATAAATAAATATATATATATATATATATATATATATATTTTTTTTTTTTTAAATAATGTATGAGTTACAATGGATAGGCCAAATAGTTTATCAAATAAAACGTGTCCATCATAGTCTGAGAAAAAATATTCACTCCAATGACATTACCTGTGATACCCGTTTACCTGCAGAACCTTGGGATCCTGGGAAATCTCTTGCTGCTGATTCTCTCAACCACAGAAAAACACATCAGAACTTCTGCCTTTTCCTCTGTAAACCAGAGGAGTGTTAAAAGTGTATTCAGACGCTGTTGATCTGTCAGAATGAGCATTCAGATCGGGATCAAAGACTGGAGTGGAGATCAGACTCCACAAACACCTCGCCGGGATTCATTCAGACAGTAATGTGACTCACCTCCTCTTTATATTCACCTCCTGTTCTCCTCCTGCCAGAAACAGTTACTAGCAGTGATTTTAGTAAGTAGTGAAATTATAGTACTGAAGAAACTTGTGGTAAAGTGTTAAACTGCTGGAATAATCAGTGGTGTTATTATGACATTATACTGTATATGATCATGTAATGTGTTAATTTCACTGATCAGCAGGAATCCTCAGATATTTTCATTACCTGACGTGTCAAAATAATCAGCTGTCATTGCTGTATTTGTACCCACGAATCAATTCCATACGGATTCCCCGCTGACACGCGTCTACGGCATCCATTCACAGTCTCACGGGGGAGTTTAAGTGCTGTCCATCACAGGAGACCAGGATTCAATTAAAACCGGAGATTGTATCACCATGGGAACCTCAGCATTCCGTTGCCGTGGCGCCCAGAGGCTGCGATTCCACTTCGGAATTGATGAACTCTCCCGTCCGGATAGACGCGCCTCCGGGAGAATCTGAGACGCTCCTTAATGGGAAAAGATTTCAGGAACGCTGCCGTGTTTAAGTTCTGAACCTTAGGCAAGAATCACTGTTGCACAGCTAATAGTTCACATTAGCTGAGTGTGTGTGGGAAACATGAACGATTCCCAAATCATGTGTGTTGTTGAGGACAGAGTGCTGTGACATTACTAAGTGTTCACCATAAAACAGCTGAAAAATCCCTCAGATGAGCACATTTACAGAGTACAACAGACAGCAAGAACGAAAGCACCTAGCAACCACCTACAACACCCTAGCAACTGTATAGTAATGCCATAGCAACCACACAAAACATTCTAAAATTGACATTGCAAATCTTAACCAATCAGAATGCCTGCATAGCAACACACTGAAAACATTTAGAACTCCTTAGCAACACCCTAGCAACCACCTACAACACCCTAGCAACAGCATAGTAATGACATAACCACATAAAACATTCTTAAATCGACATTGGAAATCTCAACCAATCAGAATGCCTGCATAGCAACACACTGAAAACATTTAGACCTCCTATAGCAACACCATAGCAACCACCCACAACACCCTAGAAACAGCATATTAATGCCATAGCAACCACACAAAACATTCTAAAATTGACATTGCAAATCTTAACCAATCAGAATGCCTGTATAGCAACACACTGAAAACATTTAGAACTCCTTAGCAACACCCTAGCAACCACCTACAACACCCTAGCAACAGCATAGTAATGACATAACCACATAAAACATTCTTAAATCGACATTGCAAATCTCAACCAATCAGAATGCCTGCATAGCAACACACTGAAAACATTTAGACCTCCTATAGCAACACCCTAGCAACCACCTACAACACCCTAGCAACTGCATAGTGATGGCATAGCAACCACCAATACTTTTTTGCATGATCACAGAGACTCTGTTCACACTAGATAAAGAAATCACCTTGCAACCACATACGACACCTTAGTAACTGCATAGTAATGCCCTAGCAACCACACACAATTCTAATTTAATTATCCTTAGCAATGCCCTAGCAACCACCTACAACACTTTTTTGCATGATCACAGGAATTTTTTTCACACTAGCTAAAGAAATCTCCTAGTAACCACCTACAACACCTTAGTAACTGCATAGTAATGCCCTAGCAACCACACAAAATTCTAATTTAATTTTCCTTAGCAATGCCCTAGCAACCACCTACAACACTTTTTTGCATGATTCACAAAGAAATCACATAGCAACCATCTAGAACACCCTAGCAACCACAAAACCACCTAAGCAACTGTATAGTAACACCCTAGCAACCACACAAAACATCCTATATTTGTAAGCAATGCTCTAGAAACAATAAGAATGTCTTAGTAACTAGCAACACACTGAAAACATTTAGAACTCCTTAGCAACACCCTAGCAACCACCTACAACACCCTAGCAACTGCATAGTAATGCCATAGCAACCACACAAAACATTCTAAAATGATCTTTGCAAATCTTAACCAATCAGAATGCCTGCATAGCAACACACTGAAAACATGTAGAACTCCTTAGCAACTCCCTAGGAACCACCTACAACACCAAAGAAATCACATAGCAACCATCTAGAACACCCTAGCAACCACAAAACCACCTACGCAACTGTATAGTAACACCCTAGCGACCACACAAAACATCCTAGAACTGCGAGCAATGCTCTAGAGACAAAAAGAATGTCTTAGCAAGAACTCCTTAGCAACACCCTAGCAACCTCCTATAACACTTCTTTTGAATGTTTTCTATGATCAGAGACTCTTTCTATTTCAGACAGCAAGGAAGCACCTAGCAACCACCTACAACACCCTAGCAACTGCATAGCAATGCCATAGCAACCACACAAAATTCAAATTAGATTCTCCTTAGCAACGCCCTAGCAACCATCTACAATTTGTCTTGGCATCATCAAATAGCAAGCACGCTTTAATTAGTAGCAGCAGTCATCTTCTTTATGCAACATTGAAAATGAGGCACTTTGCAAACGTAATTTGTAAAGGTTTGTGTAATTTTTGTGGCTCCAAATGGAGTTGAGAAATGAGTGTTTGTTTCTGGTGGTTGCTGCTAACGTTTCGACAGATTACACAACACGTGTAGAGGTAAAAATCTCGGCCCGATCAACAGTCACAGGTGAAACCCAGTTTTCTCCTCCAGCCTTAAAACCTGCAGAACAGTGAGGTTTGTTGTGGGTCTCTGAGAGTCCTGGAGCACATAAATAACGCTGATGCCGGGCTCAAATTAGCTGCGAAACGTCTGTGAAATGAAAAGCGTGTTTGACTAATGACGATCCTGAGGTGCTTTAGCGGCCCCTCAATCTCCGGCCGGACACACTTCATCAGCTCTGACCGTCTGACACACAAACACAGCCCGTATACAGTCACAAACACAGCTGACCGTGTCCTATTGAAACATCTGATTCTGCAGTTTTGACCGTTATTTTAGTATCACACATTTGCTATTATAGCTTTGAATTTCTTTTTATTTATTTTTTCAATTTTATACTTTCCATTTATATTTAAATTTTAGTTAAAATGCTTGTTTTTGTCATTTTTATTAGTTTGTATTATTGTAGTAATTTTGTGTTTTTCATATTTATATTTTAGATTTAGTTTGACTCATTTAAAAATATACATTTAATTAGTAATTCTTTTTCTGTTTTAGTAGTTTTGTTTTTTTATTATTTATTTATTTATTGCTTGTACATTTTTATTGGTTTATTTATTTAGTTTTTTATTTATATTCATATTTTCCATTTATTTTGGAAACACGGTCTTAGTCATTATGAAGGTATTAGTTTTTTTTATGTCTTTAATAAATTAATTAGCATTTTTATTTATTTAGTATATTTATTTATTTTGGTTTTTATTGGCTTAGACATTTTATTTATTTATTTATTTATGTATTGGCTTTTACTGGTTTAGTCATTTTGTTTTTTAGTTATATTTACAGTTTCCATTTATATTGTAAATGTACTCATAATTAATTTTTTGTTGTTTTTATTAGTTTTTATTCTATTACTAATTTAGTTTTTTATTTATATATATATATTGTAAATGCAGTTTTAGTCATTTACAATGTATTGTTTTTTTATATCTTTAATTTAAGAAATAAATTAGTATTTTAATTTATTTTTATTTATTTATTATGTTATTTTTTGGTTTTATTGGCTTTTCATTTTTATTTATTTATTTATTGGTTTAGTCATTTTGCTGTTTAGTTTTTAGTTATGTTTATAGTTACCATTTATATTAGTCATTTATAATTAATTAGTATTTTTTTAATTTTAGTATTTTTTGTTGTTTTTACTGTTTTACCAATTTAGCTTTTTATTTACATTTTCCATTTATATTGTAAATGTAGTTTTAGTCATTTAAAAATGTATTAGGTATTTTAAATATCTTTACTTTAATAAATTAATTAGTATTTTTATTTACTTAGTATATTTATTTATTTTGTAATTTTGTCATGCTTTGTTTGTTTTTTATTGACTGAGTCATTTCATTTAATTCATTTATTTATTTGTTTAGATATTTTTATTGGTTTTCACTGGTTTAGTCCTTTAGTTTTTAATTAAATTTATAGTTTCCATTTATATTGTAAATGTAGTAATTTATAATTAATTCCTTTTTTATTTTAGTATTTTTTGTTGTTTTTATTAGTTTTTATAATTTTACTAATTTACTTTTTATTTATATTTTCCATTTATATTGTAAATGTAATCATTTATAATTAATTAGTATTTTTTTCCTTTTTTATTTTTTTTAAATAAATTTTTATTGTTTTACTAATTTACTTTTTTATTTATATTGTAAATGTAGTTATTTAAAATTAATTAGTATTTATTTATTTTAGTATTTTTTGGTTTTCATTCTTTTTAATTCTTTTTATATTTTCATTTAGATTCTACATTTTGTTGTATTAATAAAAAAAACACTTTATTTTTTTTTTATTTTTTTTTTTACCAAAAAACCCAAAATAAAACATTTTTTTAATAGTGTTTTTGTAATTTTTATTAATTTTTGAAATAAAACATGTTTTTTTAATTTCAGTTAATGTTTATTTTAATTCAAGTAACATGACATTTTAATAGTTTTAGTTAACAATATCCCTGATTTTTTTTTTTTTTTTTTTTATATTTTATGTGTCAGTCTTGGACATATCAACACAACAAATTAATTGTTAATTAACTCTTAAGTTTTTGATACAAATGAAGCATTTCTGAATCAAAAACCTCTAATACTAAACACTTAAGTTCTCTAAATTGCCTACACACTCAGAAATGTCAGTGTATTTCTGCTCTTCAGACTGTGATTTTGCTCCATCACTCATGAACATCTGATGAATATGAATTATTGATTCCCGGCCGTCGTTCGACTTCATTAACAGAGTTTACAAAGTCACGCGGCTCCTGAATTCAAATCAGAAACATGATCTGCCTTATTAAAACAAACTCAGTCCCGTTCAGCGTTCGGGATTCGCTCTGAGAATCTGTGCTTGTATTGACGGAGCGTGAGTTTGATATTTCATCACAATAATTGGAAAACAAGCGTCTCTCCAGGCGTCTCGTGGACGTCCTCTGCACTTCACGAACGGACGGCTCGATCCATCACGCCGGAGACGGCCTTTAGATTCACCGCAAAACAATTAAAACACTGAAACGAGCAGAAGATGAAGCGTTTGAGATGAATGATGGCTTCATTAAGTCTCGCCTCAGGCAAACACACGCAAGGACGAACTCAGATCAGGAGACAATCGAGAACATGCGGATCACCGAGAGACTAGTTACTGACTGTTAAACACTTTAACTAGAACTAGAGGAGCTTTACTGCACTGTGACAACTACAACACAAAACTACTGGTCTAGAAAATACTTTGACGTGGAAACTGCACAATTAATTATAAAGAAACGCAAGAAACAGCACTGAAATAAACATGACATTTAAAGTAAAAAGACTAAAACAGTGTTTTCTTGTCAGACAAACTCCTGTTTTGTCCTGGAACAATAATTTACCATATTCTAACTTTTATATATTTTATATACATTTCTACTTTTTCATCAAATTAAGACAAAAAAAAAAAAAAAAAAATAAATAAATAAATAAAATTTATTTTTATTGGTTTTCACTGGTTTAGTCCTTTAGTTTTTAATTAAATTTATAGTTTCCATTTATATTGTAAATGTAGTAATTTATAATTAATTCCTTTTTTATTTTAGTATTTTTTGTTGTTTTTATTAGTTTTTATAATTTTACTAATTTACTTTTTATTTATATTTTCCATTTATATTGTAAATGTAATCATTTATAATTAATTAGTATTTTTTTCCTTTTTAATTTTTTTTAAATACATTTTTATTGTTTTACTAATTTACTTTTTTATTTATATTGTAAATGTAGTTATTTAAAATTAATTAGTATTTATTTATTTTAGTATTTTTTGGTTTTCATTCTTTTTAATTCTTTTTATATTTTCATTTAGATTCTACATTTTGTTGTATTAATAAAAAAACTTTTTTTTTTTTTGGTCTAGAAAATACTTTGACGTGGAAACTGCACAATTAATTATAAAGAAACGCAAGAAACAGCACTGAAATAAACATGACATTTAAAGTAAAAAGACTAAAACAGTGTTTTCTTGTCAGACAAACTCCTGTTTTGTCCTGGAACAATAATTTACCATATTCTAACTTTTATATATTTTATATACATTTCTACTTTTTTATTAAATTAAGACAAAACAAAACAAAACAAAAAATTAAGATAGAATTACACTGAAATGGTGTAAAAAGATTAATAAATAAATAATCAAATTACTTTCTAAATAAGTAAATAAACAAATTATTTCAGACAAAAAACAAAACAAAGATAGAACTACACTGAAATGGTGTAAAAAATATTTTTCAAAATAAATAATAATAATAATGATAATAATAATAATCTACCTTATTTTAACTTAATTTTCACTTTTTTTTTTATAAATGTATACTTTTTTAAAGTTAAATAATTTAGGAAAAACAAAAAAAAAAATAAGATAGAATTACACTCAAATGGTGTAAAAAAAAAAAAAAAAAAAAAAAAAGTCAAATAATTTCCAAAATAAATAAATAAATAAAATAAATAAACTAAAAAAAAAAAATTACAAAGAAATTGCAAGTAACACACTGAATTTTCAACATGACAAAAAATGTTTTTTTATTGTAAAACAAACTCCTGTTTTGTCTTGGAGCTATAAAATAAATCAGAAAAAAGAAGAAAAAAAAGAAACTGAAAGTAACACATTGAATTCACATTGAAGGTTTTAACTAAATCAAAAAAAAAAAAAAAAGTTAATCTAGTTGCAAAGGCAGCATTTCTCATTTTCATTAAATTGTACATGATGTACTAAAATGAAAATAATAATAATAATAATAATAATATTAATAATACACAATTAAATGACATAAATAAATTAAATAACAGAAAATATATATTAAAAAATGGATTCAAAATATTAATAATATTAAATAAACGTTTTACCAAAATTAAGCAAATAAAAGTTAATCTAGTTGCAAAGGTTAATTATACTTGATGTACTAAAATTAAAACTTAAATAAAAAATGAAAAAAAAAAAAAAAACCCTACTAAAAATAACAAAAGCACACCAAAATTGCAGACATAATAAAATACAATAAAATAACAGAAAATATAAAAATAGAAATTGATTCAAAATATTATTACAATTAAATAAACGTTTTACCAAAATTAAGCTAAGTTTATTTAGTGACAAATGCAGCATTTTTCATTTTTGTTTATTTATACTTGATGTACTAAAATGAAAACTAAAAAATAATAATAATAATAATAATAATAATAATAATAATAAACAATAAAATAACAGAAATAAATAAAATAACAGAAAATATAAAAATAAAAACTGATTCAAAATATTCTTAAAATTAAATAAACATTTTACGAAAATTAAGCAAAAAAACTTAACCTAGTTAAAACAGTTAATTATACTTGATGTACCAAAATTAAAACTAAAATAAAAAAAATAAATAAATAAAAATAACAAAAGCACACCAAAATTACAGACATAATAAAATACAAAAAATAACATAAAATATAAAAATAAAAACTGATTCAATATATTAATAAAATTAAATAAATGTTTTACTAAAGTTTAGCAAAAAAAGTTCATCTAGTTGCAAATTAAATTGAATTAGATTAACTATACTTAATGTACTAAAATTAAAACTATAATCATAAATAACAACAACAACAACAATAATAAAATACAATAAATAAGAGAAAAAAATAAAATAACAGAAAAAAAAAATTAAACTGATTCAAAATATTAATAAAACTATAACACTATCTCAGTGCTGGTAAAATAAAACACTGGAACAAAATGCAATAATAATGTGCTGTCAAAATGACACCCACTTCCTGTAATTATATGACACTTCCCTTTGAGAATTAAACTCATATTCATGTTTCTGTGAAGCAAAACTACTGGAGAGATGCAACGTGAATAAATAAAGACACGTCGGTCTAACGAATTAAAATATTAAACTCATAATTAGCATCCAAACGAGGAGAGCAGGAAATCAGTCAAAGCATCGTCTAGAAAAACATCAAAACAACAAGAGAAAAACTCAAAACAATACAGCAGTGTAACCTTTTAGTAAATGCATTGCAAAAAAATATATATATTTATGTTTTATTTTTTAAAACGATTAATGGTGAATGTTTTGCAACAAATCTTTTTAATTGAAAAAAAAAAAATTCAATGCCTGTTCTTTGACTATTTGTCAAAATTTCTAGCAATTTTTTTAAGCAAAAATCACTTCTTGCATATTATATCAGTTTCATGTGTCCTGTGAGTGTTTGCACACATTACAAAATGCCGCAGCAGTACATTGAATCTCTAGGAGCCGATGGATGGTTTCTGCGCGTAAAAGGGTCAAATCGTAGTGAGAATGTGCCGCGTGCCAGTCGTAACTGGGTCATTGTGTCAGAAGCCAAAGACACGAGCGACGGGGCAATAAAGAGTCCCTGGACACATTGAGGAGCCCATCACAAACACCAGATGCCTCGTCTGGCAGGAGCCGCGGGACAACGAGAGAACGGCCAAACGCTGGAGAACAGATCACGTCACCTCCTTCATCTCAATACAAAAATAAGATAAAAATAAGACATCAGACGTGCAAAACAATCACCGCTTAATGTTTGACAAATATAAAGTCATGAAATCACAAAGTCATGCTCATAAAACACTCAGTTGAGAATCTTTGTTTTTTAAATGCTTTTGAAAACACTTAAAAAACACCTCTTTTGCTCACCAAAAGCCTTTATGTGATCAAAATATATTTTACAATATTATAAAAATTGTGAAATATTTTTACTATTTAAAACAGCTGATTTCTATGTGAATATCTGTTAAAATGTAATTTATTTCTGTGATCAAAGTTGTATTTTCAGCATCATTACTCCAGTCTTCAGTGTCACATGATCCTTCAGAAATCATTCAAAGATTTTTAAAAAAGTTAAAAACGGATACTTTTATTCATCAAAGATGCATTAGTTGTGGCAATAAAGTCATTTATAATGTCACAAATGATTTCTATTTCTAATAAATGCTGTTCTTTTGAACTTTCTATTCAGCTATCTGTGAATGCTGAAAAATAAAACCTACAGATTTTCACAGTCACAGATATTTAATTTAATAAATTAATTAGTATTTTTATTTATTTAGTATATTTATTTATTTGGTCATTTTTTGGGTTTTATTGGCTTAATCATTTTATCTATTTATTTTTATTGTTTTTTACTGGTTTAGTCTTTTTTTAGCTTTTAGTTATATTTATATCAATAATAATAATACATTTGTTAAATAACAAAAGCACAACAAAATTAGACAATACAATAAATAAAATACAATAAAAACATAAATAAATAAAATAACAGAAAATATACAAATAAAAACTGATTTAAAATATTAATTAAATTCAATAAAATAAATTAAATATTTATGTTCTGTGTTATTTTATCATGTTTTTTTTTTCTTAATTGGCATAGTCATTTAATTTAATTTAATTTATTTTTATTGTTTTTTTACTGGTTTAGTCAGTTTCGTTCTTTTAGTTTTTAGTTATATTTATATAAATAAAATAATAAATAACATCATAAATTTGTTAAATAAAAACACAGACATAATAAAACAAAAACAAAATACAATAAAAAATGAAAATATATATATATATATATATATATATATATATATATATAAATAAATATATTTAGTTATATGTATAGTTTCCATCTATATTATAAATGTAGTCATTTTGAAAATTAGTTAGTTTATTTTAGTATTTTTTTGTTGTTTTCATTAGTTTTTATTCTATTACTAATTTAGTTTTTATTTATATTTATATTTATATTTATATTTATATTTATTGTAAATGCAGTTTTAGTCATTTAAAATGTATTCTTTTTATATCTTGAATTTAATAAAGTAGTATTTTTTTATTTATTTAGTATATTTATTTATTTTCTTATTGTGTCATGTTTTTCTTTGTTTTTATTGGTTTAATCATTTCATTTACTTATTTATTTATTCAGATTTTTTAATGGGTTTTTACTGGTTTAGTCATTTCATTTTTTAGTCATATTTATAGTTTCCATTTATATTGTAAATGTCATTTAATGTTATTTAATGTCATTTAAAATTAGAGTTTTTTTTTTATTAATCTTTATATTTTAAATTTAGTTGTATACATTTTTTTTTTTTTTATTAATTCTTACAGTTATAGTAATTTTATTTTTACATTTTTAATAGTTTTGTCATTTAATTTTTTAGATTTTATTAGATTTTATTATAATTTTTCTTTTAGGAGTTCAGTTAATGTTTATTTTATTTCAAATAACAAAATATTTTAATAGTTTTAGTTGATGATAATAACTCTGATTTTTTTATATTTTACATGGCAGTCTTGGACACATCAACACAAGACGTTAGCTAATCGACAATTAACTCTTTAGTTCTTAGATATAAACTAATCATGAGTCGAGTAGAAGGCCAGTCGTGTATTTTGATTTCATGTTGCGTCATGTTTTGATTATTGTGGGTTTACAGCGAGCATAAACCATTAAAATCAAACAAGATCAGTGAAGATCAGTGATTCCCAATCAAAACTCAGCGTTCATAAATCAACTCAACTTATTCAGAGCGTTTTCTCAATACAATAACAAACATTGAGTGCTGATGAACACATGAAGTGTGTCATTGATTAGAGCCGGAGGTCATTTACAGCGGCTCAATTGAAATGATTGATGGTCTATTATAGAAATACAGCACAGCACAGCAGCCACATGATGATTTCTGACACAAACCAGCCATAAAGCTCAACATGAACGTCATCGCGCTCCAATTACCGGGAAATACGAGATCCCAACAGATACAAACTGCAGGACGGAGACACGAAATGCTGCGGAAATCAAAGCCTCATTTTCAGTCTCATTCATAAAGACTCAAACCTACAAATAGCAGAATGAAACGACTGAATCCGATCACGCTCTGAATATAAAACAGTGTTCATTAATGCTGCATTATGACAGACAAGCGTTTTATATCGACCTTAAAATGTCAGAAATGTCAACAGACGCATTCCCCTTTGAGAAAATAATCATTCATTTATACCTTATGAAGAACAAAAGAATTATTTATTCACCTATCAAAACCTATGGAAGTTTGTTTTCGCCACATAATAAAAAAATCAGACATTTAATCTCAGTTCTCAGAGTAATAAAGCAGAATTGAGAGATGTTTATGTCTTTAAACACACAATAATCACGTCCAACTTTGATTTAAAGTCCTGAAATTATAATACACACAGCTGGCCTTCTTAAGAAATATGGAGTTTATATCTCACAATACTGTTTATATCACAAATCTGAGTTTGTCTCGCAATTCTACATTTATATCTTGCAATTTTGAGTTTATATCTAAGAATTGATTTACATCTTGTAATTCTAAGTCTATATAGCAATTTCAAGTTTATATCTAACAACTGAATTTATATCTCACAATTCTGTTTGTCGCAAATCTGAATTTATATCTTGCAACTCTAATATATGTGACAACTGCTTCTATCTCAGTTCCGTTTATATCACAGTTATGAGTTCATATTTCACAAGTGAGTTTACATCTGCAATTCTGAGTTTATATCGCAATTCTGTTTGTCACAAATCTGAGTTTATATCTCACAAGTTTCTATTGCAATTCTGAGTTTGTCTCACAATTCTAAATGTATATTGCAATTCTACATTTATAGCTGGCAATTCTGAGTTTATATCTAAGAACTAAGTTTATATCTTGAAATTCTAACTTCATATCACAATTTGGAGTTTTATATCAAACAAATGAATTTATATCGCAAGTTTACATCTTGCAGTTCTGAGTTTGTCTTGCAATTCTGCTTTTATGTTTTAATTTTGAGTTTATATTTCACAATTCTGTTTGTCACAAATTCGAGTTTGTCTCGCAATTCTACATATATATCTTGCAATTCTGAGTTCATATCTCACAGTTCTAAGTTTATATTGCAATTTTAAGTTTATATCTAAGAACTGAGATTATGTCTTGCAGTTCTAAGTTTGTCTCGCAATTCTGCTTTTATATTGTAAGTTTGAGCTTATATCTCACAATTCTAATGTGACAACTGTTCATATCTCAATTCTTTTTGTATCACATCTCTGAGTTTACATCTCGCAATTCTACATTTATATCTTGCAATTCTAAGTTTATATCACAATTTTTAATTTTTCAGTTTATGTCAAACAAATGAATTTATATCTCACAATTCTAAGTTTTGCAGTTCTGAGTTTATTTCTAAGAACTGAGTTTACATCTCACAATTCTACATATCTTGCAATTCTGAGTTTATCTTGCAATTTATATCGCAATTCTGACTTTATATTTAACAACTTAGTTTATATCTCGCAATTCTACAATTATTTCTTGCAATTCTGAGTTTATATCTAATAACTGAATTTATATCTCACAATTCTGCTTTTATATTGCAATTGTGAGTTTATATCTCGCGATTCTGAGTTTATATTTCACAATTCTGTTTGTCGCAAACTTTGACTATATCTCTCAATTCTAGGTTTCTATTGCAATATCTCACAATTCTACATTTATTTCTCGCAATTCTACATTTATCTCTCACAATATTACATTTATCTCACAATTCTGAAGTTATATATTGCAATTCTGTTTATATCTTGCAGTTCTAAGTTTATATTGCAATTCTGAGTTTATATCTCACAATTCTGAATTTATATCGCAATTCTACTTAAATATCTACATTTTGAGTTTATATCTCACAATTCTAAGTTTATGTCGCAGTTGAGTTTATATCTAACAAGTAAGTTTATATCTCACAATTCTACATTTATATCTCGCAATTTTGAGTTTATATCTAAGAATTGAGCTTACATCTTGCAATTCTGAGTTATATTTTACAGTTCTGTTTATGTTGCAAGTCTGAGTTTATATTTATCAACTGAGTTTATATCTCGCAATTCTGAGTTTATTCCTAAGAACGTATATCGTATGTCTCGCGGTTCTGAATTTATATTGCAATTCTGCTTTTATATTGTAAGTTTGAGTTTATATCTCACAATTCAAAGTTTATATCACAATTTAGAGTTTATATCAAACAAATGAATTCACATCGCACAAATCTAAGTTTATATCTCGCAATTCTAAGTTTTGCAATTCTGAGTTTATTTCTAAGAACTGAGTTTACATCTCACAATTTTACATTTATATCTTGCAATTTTAAGTTTATACCACAATTCTGAGTTTGTCTCGCAATTCTACTTTTATATTGTAAGTTTGAGTTTATATCTTGCAAATCTGAGTTTATATTTCACAATTCTAAGTGTTGCAATTCTAAATTTATTTCTAAGAACTCAGTTTACATCTCGCAATTCTACATTTATATCTTGCAATTATTAGTTTCTATTGCAATGTTGAGTTTATATCTAAGAATTGAGTTTATATCTTGCCATTTTAAGTTTACATCAAACAACTGAAATTATCTCACAATTCTAAAATTAAATCTTGCAATTCTGAGTTAATATTGCAGTTCTGAGTTTATATCTAACAACTGAGTTTATATCTTGCAATTCTAAGTTTATATCACAAATTAGAATTTATATCAAACAAATAAATGTATATATTGCACAATTCTAAGTTTATATCTTGCCATTCAAAGTTTTGCAAATCTAAGCTTATTTCTAAGAACCGAGTTTACATCTCGCAATTCTACATATCTTGCAATTCTGAGTTTATCTCGCAATTTTAAGTTTATATTGCAATTCTGAGTTTATATCTAACAGCTGAATTTATCTCTCACAATTCTAAGTTTATACCGCAATTTTAAGTGAACTGAATTTATATCTCGCAATTCTGAGTTTGTCTCACAATTCTACTTTTATATTGTAAGTTTGAGTTTATATCTCGCAAATCTGAGTTTATATTTCACAATTCTAAGTTTCTGTTGCAATTCTGAGTTTATATCTAACAACTGAGTTTATATCTCGCAATTATAAGTTTATATTACAATTTGGAGTTTTTAAATCAAACAAATGAATTTATATCACACAATTCTAAGTTTTGCAATTCTGAGTTTATTTCCGAAAACTCAGTTTACATCTCACAATTCTACATTTATATCTCGCAAGTCTGAGTTTATATCTAATAACTGAATTTATATCTCACAATTTTGAGTTTGTCTCACAATTCTACTTTTATATTGTAAGTTTGAGTTTATATCTCGCAAATCTGAGTTCATATTTCACAATTCTGTTTCTATTGCAATTCTGAGTTAATATCTAAGAATTCTAAGAAGAGTTTATATCTTGCAATCCCAAGTTTATATTACAATTTGGAGTTTTTAATCAAACAAATGAATTTATATCTCTCAATTCTAAGTTTTGCAAATTTTGAGTTTATTTCTAAGAACTCAGTTTACATCTCACAATTCTACATTTATCTCTCACAATTCTGTTTATCTCTTGTAATTCTAAGTTTATATCACAATTTTGAATTTATATCTAAGAGTTTATATCTTGCAACGTTTTCAGAATTGTGAGACAAAGTTGCAATTGGCTTTTCTTAAATAAAAATCAATTGTCATTATTTTAAAGTAGAAAAGTGCAAATCAGACTTTTCACATTTTTAAAAATTGTGTATTTTGATCTGTTTTTCTGGCAATTCTGCATTTTTTTTAAGGTCTGCAAGAAAGTTTGAATTGTGAGATAAGTCATGTACTTATACATTACTTTTGTGTGTGTGTGTGTGGGACATAAGCTTCCATTGAAACCCAAACAACAAAACAGCATTAAAGAAATGAACAGTTTCTGTAAAGGGCTATTAGTGGCGCTCCATCTTTCTGAGACTCTATAAATGAACAGCCAATGAAAATCCTCCAAACAGAGACACGCTCGAGTGACATCATTCCTCTCTCCGGTCCACACAGTCCGGCGCTGCGGGCTGAGAGCTAATACACATTTCTGCCTGCTTGCTCTCCAATTTTTGCTCAGATTCTGGCACCTCATCCATTTCCCAAACAGCTCGTGTGTTTCCAGCATCGCGGGTCGTTTCCCGTTCACCGCTTTAATTTATGTCTGGGCTGCGGTGCCATCGAGCGCGGGCCGTGATGGAGCCAATGGCGTGATTTAGCCGCGGGCAGCGTCGCTTAAAATCAAACCTCACATTACAGCTCCAGCTAACATCTAGCACATCCCAACCGTTCACAAAACACACGTGATTTCCCCATGCCCGCAAACACTGGGGCTCGCTGGCATTTAAATACTTCAGTTTAGTCTCACCGCTAGCGCATAATCGCTTCTGAATGAAATGAGGCGACCCCATCCTGCGTCCCCATGCTTTCAGAGCAGGTTCAGCTCCAGGCGCTGAGAACTAGACTAACTAGCAGGTTCAATGATAATTACACCAAACACACGCAAATGGATTCATGTAAAACTCTGAGGCTGTTTGGAAATCAGGAGGCTTTTATAGAGGAGACGCTCATCCAAAAACAAGATTCAGCTGTTAAACACAGACATCAGCACATGATTATGATCATTTAGTTCATGCACTGATGATCAGTTCTGTATAGCTGTGAATATTTCTTTAAATTTTCAATTTTTTTTTTTTTTTTAAATTTAAATTCTGAATCTTTTTCTTTAAATAAACAAACATATATTTACTGCTTAAAACAATCTTAATTTTCTTGATGCAAAATGTGATTATAATTAACATATTAAATATAATTTTAAATATTACATTAATATTATATTATATTATTGTAAAAGTATTAAAAAATATTGATGCAAAATGTGATTATAACTTAACCTATTAAATATAAATGTAAAATATTACATTAATATTGTATTATATTATTATAAAATATTTAAAAAAAATCTTGATGCAAAAAATAATTATATTAACATATTAAATATAATTTAAATTATAAAAGTATTTAAAAATATTAATGCAAAATGTGATTATAAATTAACCTATTAAATATAATTTAAAGTATTACATTATAATTGTATTATATTATTATAAAATATTGATGCAAAATATGATTATATTAACATATTACATATAATTTAAAATGCTACATTAATATTGTATTATATTATTATAAAATATTATTCAAAAATTCTTGATGCAAAATATGATTATATTAACACTAAATATATAAAAAATATTGTATTATATTATAAAATCTTATTTTAAAAACTCTTGCAATATATGATTATACTTAACATGAAATATAATTGAAAATTATATTATATTAATGTATTATTATATTATTACAGAAAATGTTATTATGATTATAATGAACATATTCACTATAATTAAAAAAATGTATTATGTTACATTATTATAAAACTATACTTTATTTAATTCTATATTTAATTATTTAATTTAAAATGATTATAATAAAAATTGCACAGGTACTGCATACACACACACCTATCTGAAAGTGTATATTATTTATTAAATAACTTGTAATTAATAAATTATATTTAAATGTTTTAATTATATCCATCCATACATCTAATTATTAATTAAATTAAAATTTAAGTTTAAAATTTTTTTAAATTATAATGAAATATATTACATAGTTAAAATATTAAACTGATTTTTGTTACTATAATATCTATCCATATGAATCTCTTAAACAAATCGATCAATTTTTCTTAATGCGAAATTTGATTATAATTAACATATTAAATATAATTTAAAATATTACATAGATATTGTATTATACTGTTATAAAATATTATAAAAAATATTGATGCAAAATATGATTATAATTAACATTAAATATAATTTGAAATTATATATTAATGTTGTATTTTATTATTTTTAAAAAATATTAGACACTTTTTTTATGCAAAATATGATTAAAACTGTAGTATTGTTACATTATTATAAAACTATACTTTTTTTAAAATAAAAACTGCACATGTAATAAATAAACATGAATAATATATCAAATTGTATATTATTTATTAAATAATTATATTTCAGTATTATAATTATATCAATCCATGCAATGATTAATTTAAATAAATATATTAATTTAAAATGAAGCAAATATACATTTACTACAAAAACTTCATTTTCCTGAAGCAAAAATTAAAATAAATACATTATATATAAATAAATATATATATAAAATATATATATAATCTAAAACAAAATGGTACATTAATGTTATTATTAGTTATACAAAACGGTTTAATTTTCTTAATGCACAATTTGAATAGGATATAAAATATACTAAATTATTTAATTAAAATATCTTAAATTAGCTAAAATATTAACATATCCTTCCATCCGTCAACTTGTGCATTTGATAAACAATCATAAACAGTGTTATTAAAAACACACCAACTATAAACACTCTTCCAGTCTGTTCTTCTGTCCCACATCCTGTAAATCTCACAACACAACGAGCGCCAAACTCAAAAATATGACAAATACATTTAAAAAACGAAAAAGGTGCACATTTTCTCCCAAATCAGTGTGAATATGTGGGTTCTTGTAATGAAGTACCTGAACATTGCCTGAACCGTCACTGTGGATCCATTTCTCTGAACACATCCTCAATCCACTGATGAAGACACAATTCAAAACAACTCAAACAAACAACTTTTATTACAAAAATATACTGTATCATTCAGATGTCATCATTGCAAACACATCAGACGTTTGAGAGGAAACACAGACTCAACAATTAATATTTCAACCACAGACATTTCAAATATTTCACCTGATTTTCTCCTAAATTAATCTGTAAATTTCTCAGTAACACATCAGAGCAGATTTATTTAATATTACAAATGACCTGTCAAAACCTTTTTTGTTATATATTAACAAATATATTTTTGTAGTATTAAAAAGTGTAATATAATTTTTTTCTTTACTTTAAATAATTAATTAATTATTTATTTTTATTTTATTTTTTTTATGTGTGAAATGTAACCTAGATGGTAGAAATGTCACTGACATCTATTACAGAAACTGTTTCAAACAGAATCACTGCCCATATCTGTCAAAAATAATCTGAATAAGTGTAATTATAATTCTAATAACTGTCATTAAAATGTAAAATCATTTTTAAAATGGCACTGAGCATCACAAATAAATCCCACATTTATATTTTCAGACATACAGTATAAAGACTAAAAACAATTATAAGACAAATTTATCATTTTTCTGTATAAAAGCATTGATTTTTGTGATTCATCTGAATTGATTTTCACCTACATGACAGTTTTAGTATTCTGAGAAAACACTGAATATCATTGAGAGCTGAGAAACAGGACGAATGTGGACGTCTCGTGTGTGAAACAGTCAATATGAAAAGTGCTGGTCTGGAATCAGTTTATATCCCATGAGTATCATTATGACAACTGAGAAGAGCTGATCCTGGGTCAGCAGAAATACACCAACACTAATGGAAACTCACTTTGTAGCAATGTGTCATTGCATCACTGTCTCACCAATGGATGAGAATGGGTGCCGTCAGAATGAGAGTCCAAACAGCTGATAAAAACATCACAATAATCCACAAGTAATCCACACCACTGCAGTCCATCAGTTCACATCTTGAGAAGACAAAAGCTGAAACAAATCCATCAAGATGTTTTTAACCTAAATACACTGAGTCCATAATCCAGGATTCATCAGATACTGTAAAACGAAATTCAAGGACTTTTCAAGCAGAATTTTTTTTTTTTTTTTTTTTTTTTTTTTTTTTAAGGACGTCAATTAGAGATCTCACTTACAGTTTGATATTTTCCACTGTATTAGAAAAAAAAAAAAATCAGAAAGAAAGATTTGCGAAACCGTTTTGAAATCCTGATCTGAAAGAAATGATTTGTGACACGTGCTCCAGAGTCAGAATTGAATCAAATGATTCATGAACCCACACTGAATTCTGGATCTGAATAATAATTCGCAAAACATTTCAGATTTCAGATCAGGACTCGGAGCAGGGTTTATTCCACAAAATGAAGGATTTGCGATCCGTGCTCTGAGTCCTGCTATGAAATGACCTGAAGTCCTGATCTGAATTAAATGATTCACGATACTCCATTTGGAGTCTCAACCCAAATCAAATGATTCATGAACCCTCTCCAAAGTCCCCATCTAAATCAAATGATTCACGATACTCCATTTGAAGTCCCGATCTGAATCAAAAGATTTGCAATACACAAAGTTCAGATCTAAGTTAAATGATTTGCGAACCTTCTCTGAAGTCCCAATCTGAATCAAATGATTCACAATACTCCATTTGGAGTCTCAACCTGAATCAAATGATTCGCGAACCTCTCCAAAGTCCCCATCTAAATAAAATGATTCACGTTACTCCATTTAAAGTCCTGAACTGAATCAAATGATTCACGTTACATTAAGTCTCGACTGAAATCCAGTGTTTCACATTACTCTATTTGAAGTCCCGATCTGAATCAAATGATTCGCAATACGCTAAGTTCAGATCTAAGTCAAATGATTTGTGAACCTTCTCTGAAGTCCCAGTCTGAATCAAATGATTCATGATACTGAAGTTTCAATCTAAGTCAAATGATTTGCAATACTCCATTTGAAGTCCTGATCTGAATCAAATGATTCACAATGCTCCATTTGGAGTCTCAACCTGAATCAAATGATTTGTGAACCCTCTCCAAAGTCCCGATCTGAATCAAATGACTCATGTTACATTAAGTCTCGACTGAAATGAAATGATTCACGTTACTCCATTTGGAGTCTCAACCTGAATCAAATGATTTGTGAACCCTCTCCAAAGTCCCGATCTGAATCAAATGACTCATGTTACATTAAGTCAAATGATTTGCAACTGAAATGAAATGATTCAAATGATTCACAATGCTCCATTTGGAGTCTCAACCTGAATCAAATGATTCGTGAACCCTCTCCAAAGTCCCGATCTGAATCAAATGACTCATGTTACATTAAGTCTCGATTGAAACGAAATGATTCACATTACTCCATTTGAAGTCCCAGTCTGAATCAAATGATTCATGATACCGAAGTTTCAATCTAAGTCAAATGATTTGCAATACTCCATTTGAAGTCCCAATCCCAATCAAATAATTTGCTATACGTGAAGTCCTAATTGAAACCAAATGATTTGCAATACACAAAGTTCCAATCTAAGTTAAATGATTCGCAAACCCTCTCCGAAGTCCCCATCTAAATCAAATGAATCACATTTCTCCATTTGAAGTCTTGATTTAAATAAAATGATTCGCAATACTCCATTTAAAGTTCTGATCTGAATCAAATGATTCACAATCTGATTGGAGCATATCAACACAGTGAATCTTTCTGCGATGCAATGGTTAAACTAATTTAGTTTTGAAAAGCTTTGTTTCACCTGTCACTATGCTTTTTAAAATCATTAAAAGTGATGTTGAAACTGAAAATGAACGGCGCTTTTACTTTGTTCCGGTTTGTGCTAGTGAATCGCTTGAAATGAATGATCAAAGTCACGAGTTTGAATCAATCGGAGCGATTCCAGCATAAATGACTCACGCAATCAATTCGATTCATCCATTTCTCTTTTCGTGTCTTCAGCCACAGTACACTGTAAAAAATAAAATAAAAAACACAATTGGTTGAATCAGCTTAAAATAATTTGTTACCCTGCTGCCTTAAAATTTTAAGTTCAGTCAACTAAAATAAGTTTATTTAACTTGAAATGTCAAGTTGTACTAAATAACAACTTAGATATTTGTGTTTGCTAAACTCAACAGATGGGTAAGTAACCCAGCTGCCTTAAAATTTGAAGTTGATTCAACTCAAATATCTAAGTTGTCACTTAGTATAATTTAACCTTTCTAGTTGAATAAACTTTTTTTTGAGTTAACTGAACTTAAAATTTTGAAGGCAGACAAGTTACAAATTATTTTAAGCTGACTCAACAAATTGTTTTTTACAGCGACTACTACTGGTTTAGCTCGCTAGTTTTATGACATTAATTGAAATGTGCACAGACCAAGCACCGTTTACAGTCCAAAACAGCTCTAAACTAATATAGTGGCTGGATTTTGATGGACTTTTTAACTGGAATAAGTGTGATTATGGATTAAAAACATCTTAATGATTGATTTGTTCCAGCTTTTGTCTTCTCAAGATGTGAACTGATGGACTGGAGTGGTGTGGATTACTTGTGGATTATTGTGATGTGTTTATCAGCTGTTTGGACTCTCATTCTGACGGCACCCATTCACATCCATTGGTGGGACAATCTCTGATGGCCTGAGGATGAACACACTGGATGAACTCTTCCTTTCAAGGTCAGTAACTGTGATCAAATCTGAACTACTGTAAACGTTTCTGTAGTAAACGTACCTGATGAAGGACACTCACTGTACGACATGTTCGTTCACTCAAACGAGCTCCCTGATGAGTCCGTCAGACGTGAGGTTTGTCGACACTGATTGTCAGCCGCTGATCGTATCTGAGGTTCAAAGTGACTCTAGTCACAATGGCGAGCGTTAACTCAAACCTCGGTTCGTCTGGAGCTGTGGTGATCTTCCTGAAGGTCTCTGACGGTCTGCCGCAGTCGTTTGGTGAAGGCGTGTCGTGATCGGCCGCAGTACGTGTGATCGGTGCTCTTCAGCTTCTCCTCCAGCGGCAGCAGCAAACCACGGACCGGATCTTCATCGAACGGAAACTGAAAAGCAGACAGAAGAGCGTCAGATGTGCTGCATATGAACAGACTAACTCCGATCGAATAAAAAAAAAAAAAAAAATGAACTTTGCAACATTAACACTGTCATTTTCCTGTTTATTACTGTAAAGCTGCTTTAAAATAATCTGTATTGTATAAAGCACTAAATAAATAAATGTGACTTGAAATGCAATTGAATTTTCAGCATCAGTACTCCAGTCTTCAGTGTCACATGATCCTTCACAAATCATTCTAATAGGCTGATTTGCTGCGCAAGAAAATGTTTATTATTATTATTATTATGAAGCATTTTTTCAGGTTTCTTTGATAAACAGAAAGTTCAGAAGAACAGCATTTATCTGAAACAGAAATCTTTTGTAACATTACAAATGTCTTTATCATCACTTTTGAACAATTTAAAGCATTCTTGCTAAATAAAAGTGTTAATTTCTATAATTTCTTTCCAAAAAAAAAAAAAATATTATGTTTTAAAATATTATAATGTTATTTAACACAGTATTATATGCTAATATTTTAGGTTATGTTTTTTATGGTTTTATTTTTCATTTTATTTAATAACAAACCTGGTATTTGAACACAATTTTAGTTTTAATTTTTATTTTTAACCTAGTTTTTTATTATTAATTTAATAATTTTTATTTGTTTATTGTTTTACCTATTTATTTTAATCTAATTTTATCAATTATTTTCTCATTTTAATAGTTTATTGTTCATATACACTGTGTGCAGAATTATTAGGCATGTTGATATTCTGGTCATATTTTTTTTCCAAACACATTTTACCAATTCCAAACCACATCAGTCTTAATAACTACTGTCAATTTTGTATTTAATCATTTATATGTGATATATAATTGTCCGTGAAGGCTGGAAGTGAAAAACTCCTTATATTTAGGTGTGCATAATTATTAGGCATGTTTTCTTTTACAGATAAAATGAGCCAAAAAAGAGATTTAACCCAGACTGAAAAGTCCAAATTATTAAATGGCCATGAGAAGAATGCAATACTAATGCATTACAAGAATTTGCAAAGTTAAGTCTTGACCATTGGACAGAGAAATGCTTGTTGAGTCTGCATGGTCAGAAAAAACAGGTGGAGAAGAAAAGACGCATGTTAACTGCAAAAGAATTAGGAATTAAGGTGAAGAATTAGGTGTGACACCATCAGGAACCGTTTAGTCTCCAGCGCCACCATTTTCCAGAACTGCAACCTACCTGGAGTCTTCAGAAGTGCAATGTGTCAGGTTCTCAGAGACTTTGATGGTAAAAAATCCTAAAAAATGCTCCTGACTTACAAGAATAACAAGCTGATGTGTTGTGAAATACATGAAGACAGTTGTTTTTATATGCTTTATAGACAGATGAGTTGAGAGTGACTCTTGAAGGACAAGCATCACATCCTCTTGTACCTCTGATTCAAGAATTTATCTTCCAAAATCTGGCAGTAAGTTTTGGGAGTTCATGTTTAGTCTCCTATCCTGAAAAGTCTGACTTGCAGAGATGGACTAAAATGAACTCCCAAAAATTACTGCCAGATTTTGGAAGATAAATTCTTGAATCAGAGGTACAAGAGAATGTGATGCTTGTCCTTCAAGAGTCACTCTCAACTCATCTGTCTATAAAGCCTATAAAAAAAAAAGAAAAAATGTCTTCATGTATTTCACAACACGTCAGCTTGTTATTCTTGTAAGTCAGGAGCATTTTTTAGGATTTTTTACCAAGCAAAGTCTCTGAGAACCTGACACATTGCACTTCTGAAGACTCCAGGTAGGTTGCAGTTCTGGAAAATGGTGGCGCTGGAGACTAAACGGTTCCTGATGGTGTCACACCTAATTCTTCAGCTTAATTCCTAATTCTTTTGCAGTTAACATGCATCTTTTCTTCTCCACCTGTTTCTTCTGACCATGCAGACTCAACAAGCATTTCTCTGTCCAATGGTCAAGACTTAACTTTGCAAATTCTTGTAATGCATTAGTATTGCATTCTTCTCATGGGCATTTAATAATTTGGACTTTTCAGTCTGGGTTAAATATCTTTTTTGGCTCATTTTATCTGTAAAGGAAAACATGCCTAATAATTCTGCACACCTGAATATAAGGAGTTTTTCACTTCCAGCCTTCACGGACAATTATATATCACATATAAATGATTAAATACAAAATTGACAGTAGTTATTAAGACTGATGTGGTTTGGAATTGGTAAAATGTGTTTGGAAAAAAAATATGACCAGAATATCAACATGCCTAATAATTCTGCACACAGTGTATATATATATATATATATATATATATATATATATATAATTTGTTATTTTACTATATTGCTTATTATTTATTATTTACTTATTTCAATCCAATTATTTCAGAATTTATTGTACTAAAAATGTATATTTTTATGTATTTGAATTTATTTTAATAATTTTTTGATTTTTATATTTTACAGTTTTTTCTCTAAAATTAGTATTTTTATGTATTTGAATTTATTTTAATAATTTTGTTTATTTTTATATTTTACAGTTTTTTCTCTAAAATTAATACAAATTTCAGGATGTTTTACAGATGAGAATTAAGTCATAAACATATTTTCACGAAGCAAAAAAGCATCCTTAAAAACCTATTTTCATTTTCTGTATATGAAACAGAATTTCAGTCACAACACAATGTTCATGAGACAAAAACAAAGCGAAAGTGTGAAATGAGACACTTATGAAGTGAAAGGAAGGTGACGTTTGAAGTGTGTGTGTGTGTGTGTGTGTGTGTGAGACTGATGGAGGTGGAGCTCGTCCTGTGTGTTTTCGGGTTGTTGATCTGGATGTGAACTCAGTCGGCGCAGAAACGATGAGACGCATCCAACTGAATCATGGGACGGCGCTAATGGCAGCGCTCATTTAGCTAATGGTGCACCACACTTCCTGTGATATGAGAGAACTACTGACCATAAACACACACACACACACACACACACACACACAGCCTATACAACTGCAGAATAAAAATACATAATATACAGATATGTTATAACAAAATCTCAAGCAATGATGACTTGTGAAACAGTTGAGTCTATTTCTAACACTGAGTGAATCATAAATCAGTTCAAGTTTATTTTATTTTTTTCTAATCTGTAGTGTCAGATGTATTATTTATTTATTTACTTGGGGTTTTTACTTATTTATTTACTTAAATACATTTTTTATTAGTTTTTATATTATATTATATTTATTTATTTAATCTTTTGTATTATTTTAATCTGTTTATTTAATATTTTTATTAGTTCTTATTTACTCATTTAAGAATTTTCATTATTTATTATTACAGTCTTACTATTTACCTATTCATTTTATTTTTAACTTTTTATATTATTATTTACTCATTTATTTCAATCTAATTATTCCAGTATTTTTTATTATTTTTAAATATTTTTTAAATATTAATTTTTATATAGTTTATTTCTCTTTAACCTAATTTTTTATTATTCATTTAATATATACATTTTGGCATTTGGAATATTTGGCATTTATTTAAATCTAATTTATATTAATCAAATTATTATTCAGTTTAATTTGTTAGTTTAATTTTTTTTTTTATTATTGTTTATCTACATATTTAATAATATTCTTTCAATATTCTTATTATGTACCTAATCATTTTATAATTCTTTTTCTATTTTTTATTTATTTACATTTTTTATATAATTTATTTCTTTTTACATTTTACACAGTTTAAAACACACTGGTCCAGTCAAATAACACTGTGTTGTATATTCTCTGCTATAGCAAGGACAATACAATCATCTATTTACTATTTTCCCAACACAACGTTCTCGTTACGTTCACAGCTGAACCTCAGCGACGGCACGGGGCGAGTGTGAACTGTGGGAAAAAGACTCTAACAGTCCAGAGCTGCCAGCTGGATCAGGAGAAATCACTGGCAGCCTGAAACAAGACGGAGAGCAGCGCCAGCACAGACCCGACAAACACATCTCAGATCATTACAGCGTTTGGCCGCCGCAGCACCTGAGCAGGTGTCCATCCACACACACACACACACACACAGAGCCGCGCACTGAGTAACAGCGTCTAATTAGATTTTACGGGTTACGCAAACGCACCTAATGAAATCACACCGTGACCATATTAAACACTCGCGGCGGGACAGCGACCGCACCGACACAACACACACACCAACTAAAAATAACACAAAAATAACTCACACATGACCTACAATTCTTGTTTGTTCAGCACTTTGTTCTGCAGGTGCAGCTGTAAAGTGCTTTATAAATTACGTGAATGAATGAGTGAATGAACGACTGACAACTGATAACAAAATATTCAGACACTATAAACATACTGCCATTGATCATATGAGTGTTATTTTATATTATCATAGATTTTATTAATATTTTAAATTCCATTTAAATTTAGCTTAAAATTGTCATTTTGTTGTTTTCGTCATTTCTATTTATTTATTTGTTTATTGTTTTAAATAAGTCTATATACATTTTTTTCCAATTTGTCATTAAATTGTTATTGTTTACCATTTTATTATATATTTGGTTTTTTACATCGATTGTCCTATTATTTAAATCTGTATTTTTTTATTATTCATTTAATAATTTTTTGCATTTATTTAAATCAAATTTTAATTGTTCAACTGCTGACAAATCCTATTGTTATTATTTACTTATTTATTTTAATTTTTTTATTGTTTATCTATATATTTAATAGTATTATTTAAAAATTTTTGTTTTTTATTTACATTTTCATCATTTTGTTGTTTTTGCCATTTTTATTTATTTATTGTTTCAAATAAGTCTATATAGTTTTTTTTCCTATTTTAATCATTTTTTATTTTTAATGGTTTATTTATTTATATTTATTGTCCTATTATTTAAATCTGTCTTTTTTTTATTATGCATTTAATATTTTTTCCCCATTTATTTAAATTATATTTTAATTTATTATTAAAACATTAACTGAATATATATATACACTACCGTTCAAAAGTTTGGGGTCAGTACATTTTTATTGTTTCTTTTTTTCTTTTTTTTTTTTAAAGAAATTAATACTTTTATTCACCAAGGATGTATTAAGTTAATAATTAAAAGTTTATTAAAAGTTAATAATAAATAATTTACATTGTTATAAAATATTTATATTTTGAATAAACACTGTACTTTTTAAACTTGTTATTCATGAAAGAATCCTGAAAAAAAAAAAAAAAATCACAGGTTCCAAAAAATATTTGGCAGCACAACTGTTGATATTATCCAACATTGATCATTCTAATAATAAATCCGCATATTAGAATGATTTCTGAAGGATCATGTGACACTTAAGACTGGAGTAACAGCTGATAAAAATTCAGCTTTTCATCACAGGAATAAATTCTATTTTAAAGTATGTTAAAATAAAAAAACATTATTTTATATTGTAAAAACATTTTGCAATATTACAGTTTTTTTCTATATTTTTAATCAAATAAATGCAGCCTTGATGAGCATAAGAGACTTCTTTAAAGACTATTACAAGTCTTACTGACCCCAAACTTTTGAACGGTAATGTATATATATATATATATATATATATATATATATATATTTTTTTTTTTTTTTTTTTTTTTTCCAGTTAATGTTTTAATAATAAATTTGTTGTATTCTTTTTATTTATTTATTTATTTATTCTTTTATTTATTTTTATTTTTTTCACATAGCCTTATCAATAATTTATTCCAAAATTAGTTTCAGTTACATCAAGCTAAACTGACTTAAAGTGAGAAATTCTGCCTTGGAAACTAGCTGAATTAAATTGCATTTTACATTTATATATATATATATATAAATATATATATATATATATATATATATATATATATATATATATATATATATATATATATATACACATTTTAGTTCAAGTTTTTATAATTAATTTGTTGTGCTCTACTCATTTTTAAATATTTTTCTATTTTTTTATTTATTTATTTACATAACTATTAAAAATGTATTTCTATATTACAATATTATCAAGTTAAACTGATTGAAAACGAAAAATACTGTCTTGGAAACTACCTCAAATATAACAGCTTTAATATTTCATTTTAGTTCAAGTTCAGTAATTTTATTGTATGTTCTTGTCATTTTATTAGATTTAAAAAAAAATAATAATTCTATACAGTTTTTATAAATTTTATATCAGCTTTAGTTATTTTAGTACATCGTACAGACATAAACTGAACAAATTAAATGTTGCCTGTTTTATTAGTATTTTATTTCAGTTAAACTATTTTATTTCAAGTGAACAGAATGTTTTCTGTGTCTCACCTGCTGAATGGCGTCATAAACGGCTCTGAAGGCGGGCTGCTTGTCGTCATGGTAAACGCCGCGGTTGCCGTGGAGAACGTAAACGCCGTGTTGTTCTGCGCTGATGCAGTTGCTGCCGTAAATACAGTGATCGGGACGATAATTCCACTGACACTCCAACACCAGCAGACTCTCTGTGACCACAGACAAACACCGCACAACAGTGTATTTATGCACACATGATGATGATGATGAGGATGAAGATCTGTGCGGCTGCAGGTGAGCTGGTTTACCTGGGTTATGGTGGAATATGATGTTGAGCAGGTCCTGGTCTCCCCACGTGATGTTGAGCTTGTATTTGTGTAACAGAGGCATCAGGAGATCGGCCCACTTCAGATCCACTGCCGTCATGTCGTTCTGTTCACACACACACACACACACACACACACACACACACACACACTCGTGTCCATCAGTCGGTCTCAGGTGTGTGTGATCTGTGTGCATGTTTTTACATAATTATTCTCACTCGGTCTCGTGTATATGTGTCTTATAAATGAATGATGAAACTGCTTCGGTAATGTGGAAATATGGGAAAATGAGCAACAGTAAAACAACACTGACCTCTGCTGGTGAGATGACACAAATAATAAAAAACAAGTGTATTGTAACATCAAGAACTAAGGTTTTAATATTTATATGCTAGAATGTGTGTTTTAAGATGTATTAGAATCTGGTCACCATTTGTGTTCTTCATATTTTTAAAGATTTTATTAGATCCCATAATAATACTGTAGATAACTAAATATCCAGCAAATAATTGAATGGAACAAAGTATCAGTCTGTCACTAATTGTTAAATAAAATAATAATAAAATTGATAATAATAAAATAAAAAAGATAATAAAATAAAATTGATTTTAAGATAAAATGTGCATATTTGCATATAACAAATTTCCTTTTTTTTAATTTGTAAAAAAAAAAAGAAGTATTAAATCTAAGTAATAATATTTCTGTTAACTCATTAGCATATTAAAAATATATTATTACAGATTTTATTAATATTTTAAATTATGTTTAATTTTAGCTTTTTTTGTCATTTTGTTGTTTTTGCCATTTTTTATTTATTCATTGTTTTAAATACATCTATATTTTCCCCCCCAATTTTAATCAAATTGTTATTGTTTACCTATTTATTTTAATCATTTTTCATTTTTAATGGTTTATTTATTTATATCTATTGTCATATTATTTAAATCTGTAATTGTTTATTATTTACTTAATATTTTTCCCCATTTACTTGAATTAGAGTTTAATTGTTTACCCATTTTTAATCCTATTTTTATTATTTATTTATTTTAATATATTGTTCATCTATATATTAAATAGTATTATCTTAATATATTTTGGATTATTTTATATTACAGATTTTATTAATATTTTAAATTGTTTAATTTTTCCTTAAAATTTGAGTCATTTTGTTGTATTTTCGTCATTTGTATTTATTTATTTGTTTATTGTTTTAAATAAATCTATATATATTTTTCCACATTTTGATCAGATTGTTATTGTTTACCTACTTATTTTAACAATTTTTTTATTTTTAATGGTTTATTTATATTTATTGTCTTATTATTTAAATCTGTAAATTTTTATTATTCATTTAATATTTTTTCCCATTTATTTTAATTGTTTACTAATTTTTTAATCTAATTTTTTATTTGAGATATACACACACACAGCCAGTTTTTGAACGGTAAGATTTTTTATGTTTTTAAAGACATTAATTTGATCGAAAGTACAATTAAACGTACTTGAATTAAATGAATGAATCACAGGTGTTTTGTACCTTGAAGTGTTTGTGTCTGATGCGCGTCATGTTCATCAGCATGACTCCTGAGTTGACGCCGGTTTTGCCGTAGTACGGGTGTCGCGCGAATCGATTGTACCAGCCGATCCGCGGCTCCTCGTGCTCCGGCGCCATCGCGGCCACGTGACTGCCGTTAAACCGGGACAGGAAGCTCCAGACGTCCTCCGCCGGCCGCAGGAACAGGATATCCGTGTCCACGTACAGCACAGAGTCCACCTGCTTTAAAATCAGCTGAGAAACCAGCGTGAGAGTCAGATCAGACACTTATTACACTTCAAAGACCCTTCAGACGCATCCTGTGAACCCAAAACCAACGTTTCCACAGTTCTGCTCTGACAAAAACTTCAAAGCGTCCGTCAGCAGTCGACATGAAACGCAATTTTACTTCTGTAAAGTGACATTTTCAATTGAAAATGTATATACACGCACAAGATGAACTGAAAGCTTCAAGTATAGCAGAAGTATTGGGTTTAGATACTCACAGGAAGGAAGAGTCTTTGTGAAGCGCAGGGTTTGAAGAGTTTCTTCCACTCTCTGGCGTTTTCGCTGGGGAAGGTGATGGGATAAATGCTGTAGTCGAACTTGGAGCGAAACCTCTGCGGCCATGACTCCAGCTGCACGAGACAGACGGGATTTCATGAACATCAACTATTCAACTGATTGATGATATTCACTATATGTCTTGATTTACGCAACTAAAAAAAAAATACACTACCAGTCAAAAGTTTTTGAACAGTAAGTCTTTTCTGCTCACCAGGCCTGCATTTATTTGATCAAAAATACAGCAAAAGCAGTAATATTGTAAAATATTTTTACTATTTAAAATAACTGCTTTCTGTTTGAATAGATTGTAACATGTAATTTATTTCTGTGATGCGCAGCTGAATTTTCAGCATCATTACTCCAGTCTTCAGTGTCACATGATCCTTCAGAAATCATTCTAATATGCTGATTTGCTGCTTGAGAAACTTTTAGCATTATTATTATCAACATTTAAAACAGTTGAGTACATTTTTGATTCTGAGAAATAATTCTTTTTGGTAAAGAAATATAGAAGAAAATACTTTAATTTATCAAGGATGCAAAGATTTCTATTTCAGATAAATGCTGTTCTTCTGAACTTTCTATTCATCAAAGAAATCTGAAAAAATTATACGCAGCTGTTTTTAACATAATAATAATAATAATAAGATCATCAAATCAGCATATTAGAGTGATTTCTGAAGGATCATGTGACACTGGAGTAATGATGCTGAAAATTCAGCTTTTGAAATCACAGAAATAAATTAAATTTTAAAATATATTCAAATAGAAATCAGTTATTTTAAATAGTAAATATATTTAACAATTTTACTGTTTTTCTTGTACTTCGGATCAAATAAATGCAGGCTTGGTGAACAGAAGAGACTGCTTTAAAAAAAAAAAAATAAATAAAAAAAAACAAAACCTTTTAAAACTTTTGCCTGGTAGTGCTAGTGTTAAAAAGTTTTGCTTTAAATGATGAAAATGTTCTGAATTTCTCCAGTTGTTTAATGCTATTAAAATATTTTTCCAGGTTCATACAAGGTGGTTAAACTACTTAAATTTGACTTTTTGAAATGTAAGGTCTGGAAAACCCTTGAAAATGGCAATTTAAAAGGTGCTCAAATTATTGAAAGACAATGTATCCATGAAATAAGTGTTTAATCTTTTCACGCAAAATTCATACAGTTCAGAAAACATCACACCCTTTTCGCTTATTTCAGTTAATGTCAGGAAACAATGGAGCTAAGTCAGTAGTGAGTGTCGTGTAAATGTGGATAAAGATACGAAAAGATGAACAGATGAACTGAATCAGTTGAGTCATTTACGATGGAATCGCTCCGACTGATTCAAACTCGTGACTTCGATCATTCATTTCAAATGATTCACTAGCAAAAACCAGATCAAATTAAAAGACCAATTCATTTTTAATTTCAATATCTTTAGTAATGGTTAAACCACTGCATCGCAAAATGATTCATTTTGATTCATTCTTTGAAGCGCTCTAATTGGATCATGTATTGAGAATCATTAGATGTACATCGAAACGGGTTCATGAATCATTTCACGAATTGATGTAAGTCAAATGATTCGCGCTCCGAGTCCTGATCTTAAACACAGTATCTGTACGAACCCTGTTATTTATGCGTTATGTGAATGTTTCATTTTATCAATTTGCAAACATTACGGGAAAGTTACTTTTGAATGTTCTCTGAACGTTCTGAAACAAGTAGTTACATTTAAAACCTAAAACAATTTTTTAAAATCTGTTCCATGAACGATGTATACACACTGTTTTGTGTTATTTTGTAAACATTAATAACAAACATTCTATTAATGTTACTGAAAGAACATTTTTTGTTCATAACTTTCTAAGAAAATTCCCTGTTTTTGCTCTGACATTTTTTAGCACAAGAAGTAAAATAATGTGAAAGTCAAATTAAAATAATCAATTGATCTTTCCATTACATGCATCAGTAAAATAGCAATATTTACCTGCTTATATTGTTACTAAAACATTTAATACATTTTATAAGCCACTCTGTGAACACTTTTGAGGTTTTAAACACACCAGTTTACTCTAAAATAGTTTGTCACTTAAGCTCAAATCACCAAAAAAAATATGAATGCATCTGTGTTATTTCCAAAAAAGTGTTGAGTTATTTATTGTCTGATTTACTGTGTTGTATTATGTTTGTTATTACCGTATTTTACTTTAATATTCTGTTTTGTAGTGCTTTAGATATGAGAAAACGGCACTATGATTAAAATACTTTCACTATTATTAATAACAGCATCATCTAAATATTTACAGTGTTGCTAAATTTTAATTTTGCCATAAAACCACTATGAATATATAGTGAATATTCAATATTTATGGGCTCACCGTCTGTCTGAATCCGGCATGGAGGTCGTCTTCTGCGAAAATGTGAAAGTGCAAATGTCTGCGGCTGAAGAGGACGGCAGATTTTAGCATGGTGAGCGTTTCTTCCAGTCTGGAGCCGCAGGCCACCACCGCCAGCCCCACCGGCTCCAAACGCTCCGGCTCAGGGCCACCGGACACGCGGGATGCAGACCTGCACGAGACACGAGACACAGCATGACCATGAGTGAATAATAACAGGTTTACACGCAGCTGGTTCTGCAAACTAGAACAGCGAGACGCAGACACTGTCAACACAAGTGCCATATCACCTAGAAGCAGTGAAGCTCAACAGCTAAACATTAAACCGCACACACAGACGAATCTAGATCTAGAGCCGAAGGTCAGGTCAGCGGCGTACCTAAGAGCCGAGTCCGTAACGCAGTTGTTTGGGCAAACGGCATCGCTGATTCTCCAATACGGTTTCCAGCGAGTGACAGAGCCTGAATTACACCTGACGGGAGACAAACAGGCTCTACATCAACACACAAACCATCTTTAGCTTAGGATAAACGGGGTTTGAATCAGAGACACCCTGAAACATCTGTGACGTGACGCCCGGGACTGTGCAAGAAGAATGTGGCTTTTCATTCAAAATGTAAAAACAAATAAATCAATATTTTAGAAATGAAATAAAGATTTAAAATAATTAAATTATAATAAATCAGTAAATAATTAAAATTAGATTAAAATAAATTAGGTTTGAATCACATACGGAAACAATTGATCTGTAACCTGATGTCCATGTGCTTTTTTTCATTGACAATAAATAAATAAATAAATAAAAATAAATAAATAAATAAAATTAATATTTAATAATATTTAGGATATTAAGAATATTTATAATTAAATAAATAATACTATTTTATTATTTAAATTAAATTATAATAAATCAGTAAACTATTAAAATTTAATTAAAATTAACAAGGTTTTGATCACACAGTGAGACAATCTGTAACAGAATAATAATATTAATAATAATATTATATATATATATATATATATATATATATATTAGTTTTTTTCTAAATTATAGTACAAATAAACTGTACCAACGTCAAATCTCTTAGTAAATAACAACGGATAATAATAATAAAATACAAACAATAAAATGCAAACCTGTCATCTGCCAAATTGAACTCAAGATGACCTGATTCATTAATATTAATTACGTAACATGACGTTCGCCCAGTAGGCTTCGCTGATTGGCTGAAAGGCAGACCGGTAGGCGGGCGCTAGTCAGCGGGCCAATTAACGGCTACTACAACGAACAAAACTTATGAATATTAATCAGATATTAGCAGCGTCAATATTACCAAATTAGTAGGGTTGAATGAGCAGAAATACATCCCAAACAACTGTTATATTAACACAACAGCCTTATATGTGTATCCGCCGCATCAAATCACTCAAAAAGGCAGCTTTGGTGAAGATTTCGGTTATTTATCACACCTGTCCAGTCGTTAAAGCTCGGTTAAAGCTGTCACAGCACGAGTCCAGTGTTTATAAGTTCAGTTTTGTGTCGTCGTGAAGATGTTTGCGCAGATGTTTGTGTATGTTCTTGTTTTGTGTGGTTTTGTTTATATACCTGTCATATTGCGCGCGTTCACTCAGGCCTGGATCCGCTGCGCGTGTCCGCTGCGCTCGCTCCTGATGATTCGCGCTCTCCAGAGACGACACCAGCTGATTAAAGACGTAGAGCAGCGAGCAGAAGATTAACAGCGTGCAGACGAACAAGACTCGAAGATACCGCCGCATTTTACAGCTAAAAGAACAGCCATGGAGATCAATCACGCTCCTCGATCACTAACCTACTATGGCTGAGGCGAGCTCATGAATATTAATTAGGTGTTTCGAAAACTTCCTGGAGCCGCCAGCCACGTGACCACGTGGCGCCGCCTTTTACAACCGAATTTGGTTGTAAAATATTATTTTAAAAATAATATTATGGATACTATTTATGCAATCTTAGCACTACAAAATATATTTAGGAATGTACATTTCAGAGTATATCTGGGATTATTTTGGGTTATTGATGTTACAGTAAATAGAAACAACTTTAAAACAATATATAACCATCAAAGGACAAGCAAAAGGAAAAAAATCCAAATGACATAAGTTGATAAAAGTGCATATAAGTGATTGCAAAAGACTCATGTACAATATATAAGTTGTGTACAATATTTCCATATTAAGTTACAGAGACACAGGAAAAAAAAATACAAAGTGTACAAGAGAAAACCAAAAGTTGCTTTGGATGAAAGCATCTAAATAAATAAATGACAATACCAGTGTTTGGGAAAGTTACTTTTAAAAGTAATGCATTACAGTATTGAGTTACTCCCTAAAAAAAGTAACTAATTACAGTACTTAGTTACTTTTTTATGGAAAGTAATGCGTTACTTTACTTTTGTGTTACTGTTTAAATCTGGGCAGGGTTTGCTTCTTTGTTTTTAATATAAAAAATATATATTTTTGGCAAATGTAAAAGCCTTTTCACACCAAAAGCCTCAGGCTTTGAGAAAAGTAAATTCACGTCTGTACAGTAGAAAAAATATCAAGTCAGCAATAAGAAAAAGGAAAACAAAGGTTAGATTATCTTGAGTAATTTTTGCTCATTAGTGTGGTTGAATTGGATCATCGAAGGTCGGCAGCAAAGACAGTGTTTTATAAAATGGGATTAAATGGATAAAAGATATTTGTTTTATTTAACATATTTAATAATTGCAGGTTTGCATCATATTCTGAGTTGAATTTCAGAATTTATTCATTTTGAGGAATACTGAATCTGTTTTTTGTGAGTGAGATGAATTAATGCATGTTCACATTTAGTCTAGAACTAAATTAAGTAACATCTTACTCCATATTTCTCTCAGCATTAATCAATAAATTGGTAGAAAAGTAACTGCCATTACTTATTTGAAAAAAGTAACTCAGATATTTTCTTGTCAATTAAAAAGTAATGGTTACTTTACTAGTTACTTGGAAAAAGTAATAATATTACATGTAATGCATTACCCACAACACTGGACATTACTAATAAAGTTTATGGTCTTTAAATGAACTATGTGATGATAAATAATAATAATAATAATAATTGATAAAAAGAACATCATGAAAAACACAGAAATGTTCCAGTTAGCAACACTGCTGATTAATTTGTTGATTCATAATACAATTTATTGATTAATAATATAAGGAGTCTAGTCATACTCCTGAAAACACAACACACAAGATATAAGCTCAAAGTATACATCATGTTTATACAGTTTAATGACAAGAAAGACCTGGACAAATTTCTGTCAATTTATATATAAAACACTGACATTTTTAGAACAAGCAAAACTTTGAACATTTAAACATCTCACTGTATGAATATACAGCAGAGCACACATGTTCTCACACGATATGTAGTAAATATATACTATAATTATAAAGTATAAAACTCAGGTAAAAATGTAAACAAACCAATATTTTGACCAATATTCCATAAACTGTATACAGAGTAAAACATATAAGAAGTCTGATTTTGAGAAGTTGCCGTAAAAACATTGTTCATCCGTAATTTGTGTAACAGCTATAAAAACTGCCATAAAATAATACAATAAAATGCAAATAGTGATAGATGCTCTTTACACCATGTGAAGATAGAGGTATGTTTTAGTGATATGCTAAGTGCAAACAAGACAAGTCATTTCCCTTGGCGGCCATCTTTGAAACGTCTCTCGGTGAATGAGGAAACATCAAATACTCCAAAACTGTTCGCCAAGCTTACGACTGAATTTCATATTTGAAATCACCAATGAAATCTGACCACAACTGCCTCATAAATTGTGTTCCTTATGCTCCAGTAGTGTTGTTTTTGATGCGAGACCAATCAACGCACATGCGCAGTTTCTAACGGCAGCTGTAATGACGCACAATGACTTTACTAATCAAGGATTGGTTCTTTCATGTAGAAGGCGGGGCTTATTCGCCATATTGGGAGTTACACTTTCTCCCATTCATAAAAAATAAGAGTGCACAGTCTTCCTATATAAAGTCTTTGGCGCAAATAACGATAGATGTCTATTCACACTATGTAAAAACAGCAGAATCTTTGCAAAAAAGTTTAAATGGGCTAATAGTTAGAGCTGTTTATGTTTATTGCTAATAGTGGCAGACATCTGCACCTCATTATTGTAGTACATTATAAAACTGTATGCAATAATAACATATTGAGTGTACACTACCGTTCAAAAGTTTGGGGTCAGTAAGACTTGAAATAGTCTTTAAAGAAGTCTCTTATGCTCATCAAGGCTGCATTTATTTGATTAAAAATATAGAAAAAAACAGTAATATTGCAAAATGTTTTTACAATATAAAATAATGTTTTTTATTTTAACATACTTTAAAATAGAATTTATTCCTGTGATGAAAAGCTGAATTTTTATCAGCTGTTACTCCAGTCTTAAGTGTCACATGATCCTTCAGAAATCATTCTAATATGCGGATTTATTATTAGAATGATCAATGTTGGATAATATCAACAGTTGTGCTGACAAATATTTTTTGGAACCTGTGATTTTTTTTCAGGATTCTTTCATGAATAACAAGTTTAAAAAGTACAGTGTTTATTAAAAATATAAATATTTTATAACAATGTAAATTATTTATTATTAACTTTTAATAAACGTTTAATTATTAACTTAATACATCCTTGGTGAATAAAAGTATAAATTTCTTTAAAAAAAAAAAAAAAAAAGAAACAATAAAAATGTACTGACCCCAAACTTTTGAACGGTCGTGTAAATTACCATTTTTATTAAATGGATGCTGCATTATTGGAACTATAAAGCCCTATTAATGGAGCCCTAAACACTGTTCATATTATGCTGTACTGTAAAATTCATTATCATGTCGTATGTTCTGATTTCAGCCATTTAAGTAAAATATTTTGTGACACAAGGGTATTTATAACAGGGAATGCTCTTTTTGATATGTTATTATATAAAAGCACAATGTTTGTCTTCATAATCTTTCATAATAAACTATTAACTGGCTTCACCTCTGAAACAACTTTTCTTTTCAGTCACTCCATGTCAACTCGCAGTCATTAGAGTATCAGTAGACTGTCTTCTTCATATCTGCTGACACCTTCACTTTGATGGACATTCTACTGATTATAAGTAACTTATTTTACCAACCCCATCTTAACCAGTCTACTAATATTCTGAGTTGACATGTAGTTGCAAAGTTTCTTATACAATAGAGTGTCTGAGCTGCTGGAATATATTCTCTACTAAATGTACATTTACTTTTATTAGCAGACGCTTTTATCTAAAGCGACTTACAATTACAGAAGCAAGAAGTGATTCGTCTCAGAGGCATTAACATGAGAAATGCTAGTAATGGAAGTATCAGCCTTCATTGAGATCTTTTGCAGAGACAGTGTGAATCTGTGTTCTCTATGGACGCTGCACTGAAGGGTTGTTATTCTGTTAACTGCTGATTCTTTACATATGTTTTTGGTCTGGTTGAGTCATTTATTGTGACCTACTGTTTCCTATTTTTCATATTTGTACAAGGTTTCCATTATAAATTCACTTGTGTCATGAAATATTTTACTTTAAAAGCTGAAATCAGAGAAGATTATGTGATAGTGTATTTTACAATAGTAAATTTGAATGATGAGCTCACAGTATGAACATATGTATGGGATTTATATGATGCTGTACTAAAAAGCACTGAACTATGATATCCAACATGATCCACTGGGATTCTGGCTCAGTCTGTTGCATTGGAGCTAATATTTCCATAGATTCAGTCCTGGGCAATCCTACATATTTATCTTTAGGAGGAGGACCTGTGAGAAATGATGTGAAACAACAAGATCTGTCAGAACCTGAATGATATTTGCCTTAAAATAGTCTGTCTGTACCTTTAACATAAATTGTGTGAAGGATCAATAATTATCATGTTTTACACAAGCTCACATTTATATTATGAAGAAGGAAGACTCGTTATGGCTCAGGAAAAAAGGGAAATGTCACTGGATAAACATATAGTAAACTGTCAGCAACATTTAAACAATGATAAAACACAAAACTCAGTAAAAACGTAAACAAACCAGTGTATGACCAACATTCAATAAATTGTTTAAATTCACGTCCACAGTAAAACATATGATAACACAGCCTGATTTAAGAAGTTGGCGTAAAAACTAAAAAACCCAGCTAACAAAAATATATAGACTGTTTTGCTAACATTCTCATTAGTAATATTATTTATTAATGTTTTTAGTACTTTCAAAACATGCAGGTAAAAAAAAAAAATTCTTGTTTATGTGAAGGTTGGCAAGAACGTTAAGGGAATGTTCCATATTAGGGATGTCCCGATCAGGTTTTTTTGCCCTCGAGTCCGAGTCATTTGATTCTGAGTATCTACCGATACCGAAACCCGATCCGATACTTCTATAATGCATAAAGAAAGAATAAAGAAGAGCGAAGAAACAGATCCAGGATGTTCATTATTTTTTATTTAATTCACCTTATTTTAACATTCAACAACTCTGTTAACAAACAGAGCACTTCTGTGAGGTGGCTTGAACAATCAAGTAATAAATAACATAAGTTCTTCACTTTTGGACTTCAGTGCAACAGTAAATATAAAAAAAGTCTAATATAAAAACAAATAGCACCTCAACTTAAAATACCCGGCAGGCATGTAAACAAATAAAAAAATAAAAGTGCCACAGTGTTTGCAAAGCCAGCAATGTGTTTTTAGAAACTGCACTCCTAACTCTTACTGTCATCACAGTAGTAAGTTTCACAGAAGGAAATGTATGTTTTTCTTAATGAAAACTAACATCTCTACCTTGTCAGGTTTGAGCCTGTTCCTGTTCTCATCAAGGACGTTTTCAACGGCACTAAAAAGTCTCTCACTTTCCACAGAGCTGCAGGGTCACTGAGATACTGGGTTGCAACAGCAGCCATAGAGGGAAACTGATTAGTTCTTTCCAGTACTGAAGTGGGTCGCTTTTCTTAGGGGTGCAATCCCAAGTTTACATATCTCACAGTTTGCTATGGCAATGTTGTTGTCATCAACTTTATAATACCTCCAGACTGCAGACATACTCGCGCTTTACGCTTCAAGCTGCTTCCGTGTTCTACTTTGCCGGCATTTAACCAATAGCGTCTCTGCAACAAAGTGATGTCATGCTGCACGCATTGCTGTTTCTGTGTGGAGTCAAGAGGTCTAACTCTGTGCCACCGCATAACTATAGATGTGTTAAAAAAATAATGAGAATATATATATATATACAATACCGTTCAAAAGTTTGGGGTCAGTACATTTTTATTGTTTCTTTTTCTTTTTTTTTTTTTTTAAGAAATTAATACTTTTATTCACCAAGGATGTATTAAGTTAATAATTAAAAGTTTATTAAAAGTTAATAATAAATAATTTACATTGTTATAAAATATTTATATTTTGAATAAACACTGTACTTTTTAAACTTGTTATTCATGAAAGAATCCTGAAAAAAAAAATGACAGGTTCCAAAAAATATTTGGCAGCACAACTGTTGATATTATCCAACATTGATCATTCTAATAATAAATCCGCATATTAGAATGATTTCTGAAGGATCATGTGACACTTAAGACTGGAGTAACAGCTGATAAAAATTCAGCTTTTCATCACAGGAATAAATTCTATTTTAAAGTATGTTAAAATAAAAAACATTATTTTATATTGTAAAAACATTTTGCAATATTACTGTTTTTTTTCTATATTTTTAATCAAATAAATGCAGCCTTGATGAGCATAAGAGACTTCTTTAAAGACTATTTCAAGTCTTACTGACCCCAAACTTTTGAACGGTAGTGTATATATTCGAGTCCTGATCGGGAGGTAACGTCCGATTCCGATTGAGTCGATTGCCGATTTCCAATCACGTGATCGGATCTGGACATCCCTATTCTATATTATCATTTTACAAACATTATGGGACTGTTAGTTTAAATGTTGAACGTTTTAAAAGTTGTAAGTAGTAACAAAAAAGAACATCCAACTAAAATGTTTAAAGTAGAAGTTCACTTCCAGAACAAAAATGTACAGATAATTTACTTGTCATCCAAGATGTTCATGTCTTTCTTTCTTCATTCGTAAAGAAATTGTGCTTTTGAGGAAAACATTCCAGGATTTTTCTCCATATAATGGACTTCAGTGGTGCCTGCGTGTTTGAACTTCCAAAATGTAGTTTACATGTGGTTTCAAAGGCTCTAAATGATCCCAGCAGAGGAAGAAGGGTCTTATTTAGCGAAACGATCCGTTATTTTCATTAATAAAATACAATTTATATACTTTTTAATGTCAAACGCTCGTCTTGTCTTTCTCTGTCTGGACTGTTTTTGTTGTGGTTCATGTCAGTTAGTGTATGTGGAAAAACTCCCATCTCATGTTCTCCCTCAACTTCAAAAATCGTCCTGTATCACTGTTTTACCTTTTTCGTTAAGGGTGTTTGATCTTCTTTGTAAACACTGTGTCTGTACTTCTGCAGTGATGTAGGATGATTTTGAAATGATTTTTGAAGTTGAGGGAGAAAATACGATTGGAGTTTTTCAACATAAACTAACTGTCTTGAGCCAGAATACACAGAGTTCAGGGAGAGAAAGACAAGACGAGCATTTGAGAAGAAAAAGTATTTTAAATTGTATTGTTTTATGAAAATAACCGACGGTTTCGCTAGATAAGACCCTTCTTCCTCAGCTGGGATTGTTTACAACTGCATTTGTGATTGTTTGAAGCTGCATTTAAACTGCATTTTGTAAGTTCAAAATCGGGGCACCATATCAGTCCATTATATGGAGCAAAATCCTGAAATGTTTTCCTCAAAAAACATAATTTCTTTACGACTGAAGAAAGAAAGAACATCTAAGTAAGTACATTATATGTGAATCTTTGTTTTGGAAGTGGACTTCTCCTTTAAATCATTTTAAACTCACTTGTTACATACCTCCACCACGTAGAGGTTTAACTAGATGAAGAGTAGACTCATTTTGTATGTTATAAGAACCAAGTGTATGACCATCTTCCAGTTCTTTGCTCGTGTAGACTAATCTGATTTCCTCTATGAAAACAAACAAACAAACAAACAAACAAAAAAAAAAAAAAAACAGCAATGTAAGATTAAGTAAACATTAATATAATCAACCTCATTAAGAGGTGAAGATGCATCATTAAGAGTGTTTTCCTGTAATTAGCATAATTTTACTACAAATATAATGGTTAAAATATCACTGTGGTAAAATAACAGTTAATATTTGTAAGGGTAAATCCAACAGATGTTATTTGCTAACATTTAGTGACCCTCTAACACTTTCTATTCTGATACTATAATAATATACTTTTTATTTTATTACAAATAAATAAATAAATAAAACGGACAACACTTACATATTATTGTTCTTTTGTTGGTTTATATTGCTTCTATTGTCCTCATTTGTAAGTTGCTTTGGATAAAAAACATCTGCTAAATGACTAAATGTAAATGCAGCCTAAATGTTAAAGACCTTTTCAGTGATAATGACATTGACACATATGATAGCTAATGTTGTTTTTAAATAAATCACACAAACATACATGACGATAACATAGAAACAGAACAACTAAAAAAGTTTGACTCACGTTCGTTTCCGGGCTCGATTCCGGGCTCTAAAACATCCATGTTCTTCATTTCCTCCGAATTCAGATATATGTCTCTTGTGTTACCGAACAAATCTTTTTAAAAAAAGGCAGCTCATTTTGAATGTGCAAATTTAATGTCGAATTGAAAATGGAGAATGCGCTGCTGCATGCGTTTAGTTTTACTTTCACTATTGTATATAACGTTCATGTTGCAATGTGTCCTGCAGGGGGCGACTGTGATCCACTGATGAAGAAACTCATCACTTGCCAAAAAAAAATTAATTAAACGAATTGCATAAAATGACATCACACTGTAGCCTATATTAACACATGGGATTTTGACCTAAAGTACGCCTGTGTGGTTTTACTGTGAATATTATGATATGTGATTAATTTTTATGCAGTAATATATAGTGAATTTTATGCAGAAATCATGATGTTCTAAAAAAAATAAGAAATAAACAAAAACGTTATATCTTTACTGTAAAGATTAATAGCAAAAATTAATAGTAAACTAATGTAAGTAAATAGCCAACAGTAAAAACATGTGCCAGATCGGCTTTGCAGATCACTCCGCTGTGACCCCTGATAAAGGGAGCAAGCCAAGGTAGAGAGAGTGTGAATTAGCATAGTAGTACTTTCTGCTGTGGCATTGTAACTTATCAATAATTTGATAATTTGATCATAGAAGCATAATTTCCAGCAAATTATACTATAAAATATACTAGTCACTAGTGTTGTTTTTGGCAGCCTGTTTTAATTTTAGTTTTAGTCTAGTCTTCGTGTGAAGCTGTCATTTTAATTTTTATTAGTTTTAGTCACGTTCATACTCTTTTTAGTCTAGTCAAGTTTTAGTCGACTAAAAGTCTGAGCATTTTAGTCTTATTTTAGTCATAATTATCCATGACTATTTTCGTCGTTTTAGTCGACAAAAACTGATGACATTTAGTCTAGTTTTAGTCAATGGAAATTGTATTTTAGTGTCTTTTTAGTAATGCAATTCTATTTTTACCCAGTCAATATAGTATAAGTAGTAGTATGGTCAAGATACAAATATGTGCACGTGATTGGTGTTGGTGGTGAACACAAAACTTTCGCTGGGGTCTGCCATTGGACCAGCAAAGCAATTTCCCTCAAGCATTGGCTCTGATCTTTCATATAGTCTATTAGGGCTTAAACGGATAAAACCCCCACCGTTCGTTATGTGAATTCACATGTTAATTTGCCAGTTTACACTTTCAAGCTATTTAAAATCACAAGAAGAAACGAAACAGAACTGGATTCGTTACTTGCTCGCTGTTCTCACATACACCCGAAGCACAAACACAAACACGTGTTTCAGACAGAGCGACATAAGGAGTTGATTCATCTTTCACCGTTTAAGATGCATACGCACGGTTACGGTTACAAACCCTTGCGGTTACGTCACAATATTGGAAGTATTTCTGTTTTAAACCATGAAGGCGAGCCAATGGATATCAAACTTTGTGCAATAGTTATGCCTGTGAACGTCTTAACTTAAGTTTTAACTTTACAATTCACTATACATAAAGTGAAAGTAAAAAATAACTGACAGAGTTTTCTAACGCTACAATACGGCGCATATTCTCTCAGACACGAATCTACTTCAACATGTGCTGATAACGGTATATAACTGTCTAATAGTCTTAATTATTGTAATTTCAGGCCTGTAATCCCCCGGTCCGCCAATGGGGCTTGAGAAAGTGACGTCGCCTGCGTCTGCGCAGTGCCAGTTTGCAGCCCACTTCAGAAATACTGAGAATATTCGACTGAACAAAACGAAATAACGTTATAACATGTGCTGATAACGAAAATGAAGAGACGTTTTAACATAGTTTTTATTTTGTAAACCACATTTAGTCTCGTTTTTATTGGTCAACGATATTATATTATACATTTAGTCAGGGGCGGATCTAGAAAATAATTTGTAGGGTGGCAAAGGGGTGGCATGGGGTCTATGAGGGGTGGCAACTCCAAAGAAAGCCCCCATACATAGTTTTTGGGGATTTATAGTCTGACATACACAGCTGTGTTCACAAACATTGCATTACCATTAAGTAATCATCTGTACTGTTTAAAATGAAAAATAAATAACATTTCAATATCCATCATGGCACCAAGTCAATAAACAATATATATATATATATATCTTCAACAGGTTATAAATGTTTCTGAGCTTCTATCACTAAAGAAGACATGCAGTTCTATTATCTTACTACTTGGTATAAATCACGTTTTAGTGCAAGTTTAAGATGTTATAATATTGATGATTTAATGTTAATTTTCTAATCAGTTTTGGAAACGGTGTTTGATTTTCTGTTGTTAACAGAGGTGTGAATGTCTGTAATCACCCAGAACACTACCAACCATAAAATCTAGCAACACTGCAGCAACTGCATAGCAAGAGCCTAGCAACCACCCAGAATACCCTAGCAACCAACTAGCAACACTGCTTTCATTGCTCCATGCGGTTGTGGTATGTTTTCAACAAATAGACAGACAGTGTTACTACAAAAACATAAGAAGCAGTTTCCTCCATCTCCACTATCCAGTGGACCGTACAGCAGATGTTTTGCGGTCGCGCATTGGCTGTTGTGACGTAATCATAGTGACCATCCCGATTTAAAATCCTGAATCAAACATGTTTGATATAATCGGGGCGGCCCCGATTTGTTGTAAGAGCAGATCGGGAGGTGCAAGATTTAATCTGTGAACGTCTCACATTACCAGATAATCCGTGCCGAACATTGGGACCGATCGCGGTGCTCGACAAGATTTTTGCTCCGATTCTAGTGAGGGGAAAATCGGGCTCAAAATCCTGTAGCGTGAACCCGACTTTAGTCTCTTGTTGTTCGATCTCCGTTATGTTAAGGTGTGTTTTCACTGTCTCCTGGTTTCTAAGTTTAGTTATTAAAGTATTTTGTGTTTGAATCACTCTCTGATTCTCCTGGTCTGCTCCTTATACAAACCATTCGGTGACAATTTCATTGTTAGTTTCCGGTCGGAGCTGTATCCCTTCTAGCTAAACAGGAGCTTTGGTGATGACGTCATCGTCCTGATCATCATCACACAGAGAAAACCAAAACCCCACAGTAAGCTGCTTTGGATAAAAGCATCTACTAAATGAATAAGTGGTTTTATGAAGTTTTAAATGAACATGATGAAATAAACACATAAATCGATAGATAGATAGATAGATAGATAGATAGATAGATTATACAAAAAAACACAGAAATGTTCCTTTTACAAACCTGCTGACAAATTTGATTAAAAATACATTTTATTGACTGATAATATAATGACAAGCATAAAAATGTAAAAATGTCTCATTGTAAAGATATACAGCATATGTGCCAGGCATGTTGTACATGTAGTAAATGTATATGAAGCATAAAATTCAGGCAAAAAATGCAAACACATCAGTATTTTTACCAACATTCAATAAATTGTATAAAATCACATACAGAGTAAAACATAAGTCTGATTCTGAGACATTGCCCCAAAAACATTGTTCAACCATAATGTGTAACAGCGGTTTTGGTTGCTCAAGGATCTCTCCTCAGTCGTGGTATTGAGAGTGGAAGACAGTGCTGCTCATTCACGTCTACAACTGGTACCGAGACTCGAACCAACCACCTTTGGTTTACAAGTATGACACTCTTAACATTAGACTCCAAAAATAATTCAATATAATGCTACATAATTTTAGTTTAAGAACAGAATTCACATTCAGGTGTCACAAATATAAAGACACTGCTAGAGAAAACAAGCTTTTGTTACAACATGAAGGGTAAGACTTTAAATCATTTGAAACACTCCTGTTCATATTTCAGTCAAATTTAAAATTACATGTCACATATTATGATCTAATTTTAGCCTTTTAAAGGCAGGGTAGGTGACTTGGTTAAGAACATTTTTGTTATGCTGGTTGAAAGTGTCTTCACATCCCAAAAACAATCACTAAATTATGTGGTCTAAATTTATTCATATGCATTTATATCATCTGTGGAATGTGTAGGACCATAAAATGTTCATTTAATCAAAATGTCGGTCTGAACAGGCTGTCCTGCCTTTCAAATATGTATTTGCTTACCTCTGTAATATTATTGTAATACTGTTTACATTTTTATTTGTACTGTACTGTTTTCCCACCGGTGAATGAGATATGAAGTAAACTGACAGCATTGCATTTGTCACTGTTCATGTGTTCATTGCTTGACTTTTGGATCATGCAGGGAGGATGGGGATCTTTTTGAAATCACCTACCATTCCTTTTAAGCCAGATATTTTGTGACAAGTGAATTTGTTAATGGACACCTTGTGCAAATATAAAAAATAGTTCATATTATTACAAAAAAGCACAATGTTTGTCTTCAATAATAATAAAGTAAAAACTTTTCTTTAATTTAGTCTGTATCAAGTCGAGCTTTACTGTCATTCTGCTACATGTGTGGACATACAGTGGAACGAAATGTCAGGTCTCGCAGGAGCACAGTGCTACATAAAAATATAAACATACATCACTAGACATAAAAGCAATTTCTAAAACTATACATAGCTAACTTACTGAAGCGGCAATCTAAATATACATATACTATAGATATCTGACTATACACACAACTTTACACAGACTATACAAGTACTTTAAATAATAACTGTACTACAAGATATTGTGCAAAAGAGGTATTTAAGGTTAAAAAGCATGTAGTGCAATTTGAGGTCAGACTGTTCATTATGACCTACTGTTTCCTATTTTTCATATCTGCACAAGGTGTCCATCATAAATTCACTTGTGTCATGAAATATTTTACTTTAGAAGGTGAAATTGGAAGATAATATATCATATAAACCATGTAAACTACTGGATTCTGGCTCAGTCTGCTACATTGTGTCTAATCTGTCCATAGATGCAGTCCTGGACATTCCTTTATCAGCATCTGAAAGAGATGACATGAAACAACAACACAAGATCTGTCAGAAGCTGAATGATATTTTCCTTGAAATAGTCTGTCTGTACATTTAACATGAATTGTATTGAAAGCTGAATAATTACAGATGTTTTAATGAAGTTCACATTTATATTACGTAGAAGACTAACTCTTCATTTCTGGCAATTTTTGTATGTGAAATTTTTAAACTATATATAATCACATTAAAGTAAAATACAGCAAAGATATGAAAACATTATTTATGAATGTTCTTACATCTTTCAAAATCTCCATTTTTTTTTACATTTAGCAAAAACATTAAGAGAACATTCCATATTATCATTTTACAAACACTATGGGAATGTTATTTTGAATCTATCTATCTATCTATCTATCTATCTATCTATATTTTAGTTTAACAGCGTAATTCACTGAAGTGTCCTGAATAAAAGCACTGCTAGAGAAAACAAGCTATTGTTTTGTGTGACAACATGTAAGGTCAGTTTTAAGACTATAAACAGAGACTTTAAATCATTTAAACACTCTTGTTACATACCTCCACTACGTAGATGTTGATCTGCATGAATAGTAGAATGGTCATTTAAGCCATATAAACCAAGTGTACGACCATTCTCCAGCTGTCTGCCATTATTGATATATTTGCAGTTGTAGCCTAAGAAAAACAACAACAACAACAACAACAACAACATAAGGAACAGTAAACAGTAACGTATCAACCTCATTAAGAGGTGAAAATGTATCATAACTTTACTATGAATATAATGGTTATAATATGGTCACTGTAATAAAAAATAATTAGCAGCTGAGTCCTTAGCCATCTTCAAGAAATGCCTAAAGACACACCGCCTCTATCTACACTTGACCCTCTAACACCAGCACACTCTGTTCTATTTTTATTCTATCTACTCGTTTTCTACTCGAGACTCATCTTAAACTTATGGCCATAGTCATCTTTACCTCCCTTTCTGTCTTGTCATGTGAGTTCTTATGGACAGGTTAGTGAAGATGCTAACAGGGCGAGATTACAATGAATAGTGGGTTCACTTCAACACAATCACAAAAAACATGCATTCCTGTGGGAAAGGCAAATTGAGAAAGGAGGAGGAGAGAAAGAAAGAAAGACAAACAGAGAAATATGGGTTTTAATTTGTTGACCAACTGGTAATTAAGGCTTGAGCTAATTCTGCTAATCCTGGCTGGTTTAAATCTGTGAGATGGTTGCATCGTTTGCATTACTGCCATGGTAAATCACAACTATAACATATTACCATATGCATGTCAAAGATCTGTGATTGTAGCACTGCAGGGCTGCATTCATTAACTTTTGATACTCTTACTGCGAGAGAAACACAATTTATGGCAAACTATAAAAAAAGAGAATACATCATAATGAATAATCTTGGTTTAGATATGTAGTAATTATGAAGTTCATGCTAGATGTTTTATGTCACTAGCACTGGTTAGTAACTTAAAGCAAAAAAAAAAAAAAAAAAAAAAAAAAAAAAAAAAAAAAAAAAAAAAAAAAAAAATATATATATATATATATATATATATATATATATATATATATATATATATAATAAAAAATACTACAGCATCACTAAATTTGTGTATAATTAATATTTAAAAGTGCAATTAATTTGCATAAAGTCAGACGAGGTGATGTAGGCGCGTGCAACTTTCTACCTCATCCGCACACTAGATCTCTGCAACAGAACTCCTCTCTTCTTCACTTCCTCCCGCCGTTGCTGTGTTAGCACATGGCGTTTCTGTCACATACGTAGTTAAACTCGTTTATATTTATAATTTGGCCGAGTTTTGTGAGAAAAATGTAGTACATGAAAAAACACTAAGAAGATGAAGCGCAAAATGAAAACGTCAGAACCGTTGACCTGAGACTTACAATAAAGCGTGACTTTTAACCTCAGTCTTGTTGTTTATTTGTGAAATAAATCAGTAAAACTAACTTTTATGTGACCTAACGAGGTAGGTAACAGGTTACTTACAAATACTCAGGCAGGCGACCAGCTTAGCCCCTGTTTCAGGGACTGGACAAAAGTGAAAGATGGGCTTTAGGTGGCTCACACGACCAGCGACAGCCCGACTTAACCGTTACAAAGAGCCAGAGCCAATAATGGTGCCTACAATGATGGCCACATCGCTTACAAGCGTTACAGTTCTTTTCAGCTTGACCTACCTTCTCTATCCGCAGAGGTAATAATATCTGCGGTCGGGATTCCCGGCGCGCTGTCTCCTGCTCGACTCATGCTGCCATTCCCACCACGGCGGGAGAGCGTCTTCTCCGTCACCTGCTTGTCGTCTTCAACCCTGTCCGTAGATGCATTTAAACTCCTTTTCTTCAACCCTGACATTGCTGTGTCTTTGTTTTACTCTATTAAATGTTTGGCTGAGACACGGTGATAATGCCAAGTACTGCTCACTCAGAGTCGAATGACCTTCAGCTCCAGCTGACAAGAAGCAGTAGTGGAACTTCGTGATTACCGAAGTGCAGGTTTGTCAGGTTTTCACAACAAACCCGCCCAAATGCTACTCAAAACTAGCCCAATCGCGTTTCCTCTGGTAAAGTTTGCAGTCTAGGGGCTAAATAATACGTTATTGCGGTCACTTCAACTCGCAGGAATAATACGAAAGTTGCCCACTTTGACTGCTGAAGTGTGTCAGTGTAGCTGGATGTCTGATGCGCACGCGCAGTACTGGGGCTTCTTTGAACATGGTTTTTGAAGTGTCAACGGTGTAGGAGCACACAAAAGCATCTCCTGGTTCGGCCTGCCTCTTTCCTCCTCCGTGTATTTACATGTTTGAGGTTTATGTCGCCATCTAGTGTTTGACTTCTTGGAAGAAATCCTTGTTATTTAAGTTAGAGTCCACTCATTGCTCAAAATGCCGGAGTTTCTGTTCGGTGATGAGTTATGCTCACTCTCATGAATCCGCTCTCATTAACAACAACGACACGACACAATTAAGGTAGTCATCATGCAGTGTAGACAACTGATTTTAATGGAGCTGAGTGACAGCTTTTTAGTGATTATGAAGTGAGCGGCCTTTCGCACTTTCGAGGCTAAAAGGCTATAAACCATTAAATTATAAACTAATTAATTAAAGTATTGTTTTTATGCTGCAAGAAGGACCGACGGCAAATTACACGCTGCAAAGTTTTTAAAGTGACATCTAAATGCGTGATTCACTCTGAAATTGCAATAGCCATAGTGATACTTACACGGGACAAAATATGGCATGTCAAAATAGATTACATTCTAAATGCAGACTAATAAGAAAAATATTCATTTCAAGGTCATTTTTTTAATTACATCCATATTTGTAAAAGTTATTGCCTTGTAATAATATCAAATGTCTAACTGTACATTGCTATTCATGTCACAGTAAAAAATGAAATGTTAGGTTTTAGTAGGCTTGAAGCTCAGTAAAGTTATTAAATTAAAGTTGAAGTTTAATTACAGATTTATTTGTCCATCTGACAGTAAAAATTAAAATGTGAATTTTTAATATAGCTTAAGTTCAGGTAAATGTAAATGCCCAACTGACTAATAAAATTAAAATGTATGACTCTGCAAATCGATTAAAATAATATACAACAACTGCAAGTTAATGAATTGAGATTTTTATCTCAGCATGTTTTTTTATGATGCATAAATCTTAATTTTAACTATAAAATGTAATATGCAGGCTGTATTGCATGTGCAACAAGTAATAATGTGCATAGTTCTGATCTACTGTCTTATGCATTATAACAATATAAATATTCTTAATCATAATATTGTTCGTTTCTAATAATATTGGAGGCTCTATGCTTAATATGTAGCTCTGCTTGACACATTTTGTATAGGGGGTCCCTGCTCTATGTCTCGGTAAGAGCTCCTTACCCTGAAAAATGTTGAAGACCCCTGAGCTAAATCTTATAATTTACAGTGAAAAAACATAAACTGGCACTCAAGGAATTGTCTTTGTCACATTTCACATTTGTTTCATTTTAGATTTTTCTTATCTGTTATGTTATGCTGTCTAGCTCCACCTGATGTGAAGCTTGTGAAAACCTGAACCATTTCAGGTTTATTGCCTGGAATCTTCTTCCTAGAGAAGAACAGATATAAACCAGTTATCAAAAATTAGTACTCAAGACATCTATGACAACAGTCCTGAAAAAGGTGTGTTTGAAAAAAAAAAAAAAAAAAGAAGCCTGTAATGTTTTTAGCCTTTAACTTCATAGTGCAATTCATAATGCAGTTCCCCTTTGCTTATGTCCAGCTGATCCGGACATAACCAGCACCTGGTGCAACAACACTGGGCAGCGGTTTTATTTTTGGCAGCCATTTTTAATTTAGTCTAAGTATCACTCAAATGTACATTTTTGTTACCATATTTAGTCAGCCAATGAAGTCAATGAAATGTATGAGCATTTTAGTCAGGTTTTAGTCAATGAAATCTTTTCGTCATGCTGTGTTAAACTGATAAAAAAATATTTTTTTATCAAAATTATATTCGTAATGATTGTTGTCATTTGAGAAATTAACTTTTGCATTTAGGTAGTGAATTTTCACCAGTAAACACAAAGCAATAGAATATTAACTCATACATGGTTTATTTTCGACATCTGGTGGTGAGCGGACCGAAGGTCACCGGCCAGATTCGTGACCGTCACCAATCATTTTAGTCACTGCCAAAACGGTTGCAACAGAGATGGAAATACAATTTTTAAATACATGAATTATGTTTACATCTTCGTTGCCACAGCTTTGGGAGTGCCTTTTTCTGTTCTAAAGAAGGCAATATCACAATACTTCTGTTCATATCCACCTTATTTTTTCCATAAAAGTGGGTGCAGCCATTTGTAAATTGTTTGTGTCTGGCTTCCAGTCTCATCCACTTCCAGCTATTTTTAGCTGCACAAAAAGCTTGTTTGCTGCTTGATATTGCAAACTGGTGTGTCTTAACATATTATTTTAATGTATTATCTTAATTATGAACACAATGGTAGTGCAAACTGCACTTCAATATTCTTCTCGTTATTTCCCTATGGCGGATTATGAACCGGATGTCTAAACCATTACCAGAAAACAGAAAACAATAAGGTGGATTGTGTATGTACAAGTCAGTGGTGTTTGGTGATGGGTTTTTGGTTCAAGGTCTGCATTTAAAGTCACACCAGAGGTGTTCAGCTGGGAACAGGACCCATCAAGTTCTTCTGCACTGACTGAATCATTTCTTTCTGAGCCCTGCCTTATACACAGATGCACTGTCATGTTAGAATAGAAAAGGGTTCTGTCCACACTATTGCTATAAAAATAGAAGCACACAAACAGTATATTTCTTTCATAATTTTCCACCAAAAATCCACAGTGACATTGATGTTTATCCTCTTCTGTACTAAACATTAAAAAATAATTATTTTCAGGACATTACTGTTATACTCGGAGCTTTGCATCTTATGCTTATTTATATATACACTTATATTTTTTCCCATCAGCAGTACACCCACTGATGCACCCAGGTTTGTCACTGTTCTGAATTCTTACGAGGTGAGTCACATCAAAAACACTTAAAAGCAGGTTAACCTAAAGAAAAAATGACTGCTGGTGGAACTAAATAATAAAAATAAACAAATAAATAAATAAATAAAAAGACTGCTGGTGGAACATATTTTGAGCTTCAGCAAACAAAAACATGTCAAGTGAAATGGACTTCAGTAGCTTTTCACTCATAATAGAAGCGATTTTTATAAAAGCAAAAATGTTTCTGTAAAACACTTTTACTGCTTTCACTTTTATATTGGTCTTGATAAGATGTTGGATCTGTTTTGCCTCTTTAGGTCTTTTGGCTTTATTTCCATCTAGTAAATAAATGCAATTTAGTCTACTAAACTTTATTTTAGGAATGCCTTTTTCAGATGTCACCCACATTAATAAGTGTGTTTTCTGTCTATTTGTTGAAGGTGACACCCCTTATCTCTCAGAGATGGGGATTCTGTTAATTGCTCCTAGAAATACTGGCAAGAGTTTTGCAGGAAACATCATCCTGGGCAAAGAGGAGTTTGACTTGAAGAGATGTGCTCAATGTGTGAAGAGACTTGGAGAAGTAGCAAACAGACGCCTGACTGTCATTGAAGTTCCAGGATGGTTTAGGGAGTACTCAGTAGACACCAGTCGCTATACTACGGCTCAGAGAAAAACAGTGCAGGGTCATCTGGAGCTTCTCGGTGAGGGAGTCTGGAGTCACACTATAGTGGTGTTCATTCATGGAAACTATCTGTTAGACACGTCTATAGAGCAGCACAAAATCGTCCTATATCGCTGTTTTACCTTTTGTTAAGGGTGTTTGATTTTCTTTGCATGTTCACTTTGCAGAGACTGGTTCGGTACTTCTGCAGCGATGTAGGATGATTTTAAAATGATTTTTCCACATACCCTAACTGTCTTGAGTCAGAATACACGGAGTTCAGGGAGAGAAAGACAAGACGAGTGTTTGACATTAAACAATATTTAAATTGTATTATTTTAATGAAAATAACCAATCGTTTCGCTATATAAGACCCTTCTTCCTCGGCTGGGATCGTTTACAACCGCATTTGTGATTGTTTGAAGCCGCATTTAAACTACATTTTGGAAGTTCAAAATCGGGGCACCATACAACAAAAACAAACCGTAGAAACCAGGAGACAGTAAAAACACACCTTAACATAACGGCGATCAGACAACAAGAGACTGAGGGCATACAACTTATAAAGGGAACCAAACGAGACTAAATACCTAACACACCTGAAACTAATGAGGACACAATGGGAACAGGAACAGGAAAACCAAATATGGGCATAGGAGAACAAAAGGGAAAACTAAGAATAGAAAACAGAAAAACAGAATAGTCCCTGACCCTGACAGTTTAGCTATAGTACATGATTCTTTTGGTACGGGTGAGTTGTTCATTGTGACCTACTGTTTCTAGTTCAGAAATTGCTTCATTTCACATACAATTACAATGAAATGTTAAGAAATAATGTAATATAAAATACCACTGGATCTTTAACTAAAAGGTTAGAAAATACTGTGGCAGATGTGTGCTGAATATTAATTTGTTGCCTTGTTTTGAAGAAATAACTTATAGTTTAAATAAATAATCTTATACATAATACAATTTATACAATATTGGCTTTACAAATTATTGTTCCATGTTTTATTCCTGTATTGTTTCTATTTTTGAGCTTCAGAGCTGATTACTGAAATCAGACTTTTCACAAAATAAAAATAGTCAAGGGCATGTTTGATATAATAAACATAAACAAAAGAAATAGTAATGTACAATATTTGCATGTGAATGTACAGAGACACATGAAAACACAAACTCCATTATATACGTCTGTGTTTTATATTGAGTTGACAGTAAATCAAGAAAATTATATGGGTATTACACTTTATCTGATCAACAGTGTGCATCAAATGCATTTACATGTTCAGAGTTAATTTCTCCATAGATTTAGTCCTGGATATGAATTCACCTTCACATTCATCTTCAGATGAGAGAGATTCTGTGAAACAGAAAAATAAAAGATCAGTCAGAAGCTGAATGAGTTTTGTTGTCATATATGTCTGTCTGTACCTTTAAATGCTTGGAATGAACAATAATTAAAGATCTTTTACTCACTTTACTCACTAAAAAGAACACATTTACAAAAAATATACAGTGCATTTCCCATTGACAGTATGCTGTCACACTGGATATGAGATAAACCACAAAATTAAAGCCATAAAACAAGTGTGAAGCACAAAATTCAAGAAATAGCAAAAAGGTAAACAAGCGAATGTTTGGCTGACATTCAAAACTGTGTAAAACTTTCATTTGATCTGATTTGTGAACTGATGTTCATAACAGATGTAACTGAACAATATTCCTGTTTTTAAAGCACTGCTAGAGAAAACAAGCATTTTATGTACGTTTGATTCACAACTAGTCACTATAAACTTTTTGAGTGACAACTAGCCCCAACCTCATCTGTAATGATGTCTAAGATAAAGGGACCTTTAAAGAAGAAAAACAGATGATTTAAATTCATAAATACATACGTAGACGCATCGGTGGTTCAATCACAATAACATCATTATGTTTAATGCCATGAGAGCCAAGTGTACAATCATGAAACAGAAGCTTGTGATTGCAGTAAAGTCCACAGTGTTTATCTGCGAAAGCAAACAATGACAACATGAGGAAGAGCAAACAACAGCGTATCAACTTTAAAAGAAACAAAACTCTAAAGTGTTTGACTTACATCTGCTGTCTTCAGACAAGAGTTTTCTTTTTAACTCTTCAACTGTGGTGTTTCTGAATTCCTCCTCAGAGTTCGCCACAGACACTTTTATTTAAGTCCCTGTTCGTCTGTCTAAAAAACAGACCTGGAAACTCATTTTAAATTTTCCAGACAGAATCTAAAATGAACTTTGATGAGACCCTGCAGACAAGCGTGTGAATATGACACCGCAGTAATTTCACTCTCACTGTGTTATGACACTCGTTTTGAACAGAAATCAAAGTCTACAAACACATTTTCAGTGGCCTTAAAGGGAAAGTTCACACAGAAATGGACATTTGCTGAAAATGTGCTCAGACGTCCAAGATTAGGTGAGTTTGTTTCTTCATCAGATTTGTAGAAATGTGTCATTCCATCACTGTCTCACCAATGGATGTGAATGGGTGCCGTCAGAATGAGAGTAAAACATTACAATAATCCACAAGTAATCCACTCCAGTCCAGTTAATCATATATGTATATATAATAAATTGTTAATTAAGGCTATTTTGATCAGTTTAAAAAACAAGAAAACAAGATTAAACAATACAGATTTGATTTGCTTGGCATTAGAAGCAAAATGATAAATAAAAGACATCTGATGAACTTCTTTTAATTAATGCCATTTAATTAATGTCATTTTACCCCTGCACAATCAGCTGTGAGATGTATAGAGTATAGTTGTATTGCAAAACATCCCAAAATCTTTTCATGTTTAAAATTAAATTCAGCTCATATGGATTAATTCGATGTTTCTTTAAGCCCCATCTATGCCCGTTCTTATATGCTGCATGTCTAGATTTGTGAATTTAATTGTGCCTGATTTAATTGGAGCCATAAACTAGATGCCATATGACCTTCAGTTTGAGCGATGCTGGATATAAGTTTATGGCAATACGTCAAGTCCACTTGATCTATACTACAATGAAATAATTGATTTCAGAAGAGTAAATCAATCTTTGTCTAGTACAAAAACATCTTGGACAAAGATCTGCTGATTAATCAAAGCAGTCAGTGATGATGCAGTCATGAACACAAACACATGAAATAACCTCCACAGCGCCAGCAAACAGAGAGATTCGGTCCGTCTGCGGTGTTAAAATCAGCTCCTGTAGTGATTCAGGAGGTTTACTCTTTCTGACACCTTTTAAAATGTAAAATCTCACAGTAAAACCCCAGAAAACAACAGCGGCAGTCCCGTCAGTTGTGAAGCCTGAGGAATGAACTGAATCATATTTGAGTGAAAGAGAAACACTGACATCTGCTGCTGACACTCAAACACTGCAGTCTGAGCATTTACACTCGAGGAGAAATGAAAACTCTGCCATCATTTACTCACCTTCAAGTCATGACAAGTTGTATGAGTTTATTCTCTGAAATACAGAAGTTTATCAGACGACACTGACAGCAGCAGCTGTCAAAACTTCAGAAACCACAAAGAAACCCAGGTTAGCAGCGTTTTTTTTTTTTTTTGCATGTTGAAGTGTAATGTATGTCATACATTTAATAAATCATCTAATGCCATTAAATATAAAGACACCCCCTAAAACACACTCAGTGGAGATCAAAATCCAGATGCCTCTGACTAGATTTGAGGAACCTGACATGATTTCTAACACAAACAATACTAGAAATTTTCAAATACCAGTTTTACTGTGCAAAAAAATGAATACTGAAATATTAAATGATTTTTAAACTATGAAATAATACTCTAGATAACAAACTAAAAGCGGCAGTATGTGGCCGCAAATCATTCGTAATGAGTGAGTCATTGAATCATTCAATCGCTTCGTTCAAATGGCTGATTCATTCAGAAATGAATGAAAAGAAGTCCTTATGATGGCTCACTATATTGACTCACTCAATTTGTTCAAAACTGTGGGTTCATTTAGTAAAGAATCACTGCAGTGTGTTGCTACGAGATCCAAGTAGGGATAACTGCAGGCTGGAGCAATGGGCGTGGCGAAAGGTATGGGCGTGCCTAAAGGTAAGGGGAGTGTCAAAAGGTTTCTCATTGGTCAAAGAGCTTCTACGTTGGCCAATCAGCGGTAACCATACTTTTACGAAACATGGCGGCGGTAATGCGTATAGCTGCGAGATGTCGTCGTAATATATTATTTTCTTTCGCACTATATTTTTCAATTTTAGTAATTATTTAACTGTTGTTGACAGACAACAAGCTTGTATCGATGTTCATTTTGTTTTTAAAAGATGTGAAAGACACAAGATGTTTGGAGATTTGCAGCGTCACAGACTTCATCATGAACGTAAGTATATTTAATGATATCCATGTTAATTTTACATTTAAAATGTCATCATGATACGTACGTCAAACATGGTTTGCTTTGTTTATTTTACTATTTGTAATTGTGTCTGTTGTTCTGCTGTTATAGATTTTTTTATTGACCAATGTGACAAATTCAAAAACATGACAGAAGACATAACAGAAAATAGAGGCAAACAACAAACATAACAACTACAACAAAAAAAAAAAAAAAAATACAAAAACAAAGAGAAATGTATAAATACATATAGAATGTGTAGTGCAAACATTTTGCACAGCCTTTCAATATATGAGAGGAGTATGTAAATAGTAATAAAAATAATATTAAAATACATTTGTAATATATACTGTTTCTACTAATAATATTATCCAGTTGTAACACATTTTGTAGATACATTTCTTACAAAATATACATTGTGCACAATTTTACTGTTGTTTGTATTATATTTTTATGACAGGTTGATGTTTCTGCAAAAGACTGCATTCTATGTCCATCATGGAGCAAGTCACACTGGATGGTTTGTGAAGTCATAATTAAAACATTTTTGATGATTCAGTGTGTGTGTGTTTTTTTTTTTTTTTTTTTTTTTTTTTGTAAAAGAAATGCACATGGCAGATACAGTCAAGTGTACAGGTCTTTTACATATAAGTTCAGTAGTTATGTTCAGAAGTACCAGTTGAACAGTTATTTTTCAAATGTTCTCAGCTGCTGTGTGTTGGTTCTGTTCTAAATCATTCAGTGTTTTTCTTTTTCATGTATTTTTTTGTGTCTTGGTGGTTCTTATAGGAATGATGAAGTCTGAAGTGCATTAAATGATATGTTGTCATTTCTGAAGTTGAAAATTTAAATGTGATGCATATTTAAATATAATATTCATAATAATTGTAATAACAGAGACAATGTAAAACTCTTTCCCTTAAAACACATACTGTAGTACTGTTACTACTTAAGATTCAATTACAGTTACCTAATGTTGCTGACCTTTGTGTTTTTGGGTACATTTAATAGGAGGGTTGCTCAGACCATTTTTCCTGGACACTGGACGGAGTTATCCTGTAAAGATCTTCCAGTAAGTTTTTGATTCATCACATATTATTTGGCATATCATTCAATTACATTGTATTTATTTATTTATTGCTTGCCTGCGAACATTACCCGGGGCATTTCAATGCAGCGGTTCTCCATTAACTGTTGTCTTTGTGCTCATGGTGAGTTTATATGAAATTTACACTGACAATCACATCAGTTCTATTAAATTATATAAACTTAAAGTGATAACATTTAGCACTTTGTAAATCTCTCTCCATCTCTCTCTCTTTTTTTTTTTTTTTTTTTTTCAGGTCTCCTTCAAATCACAAAAAAAATTGAAGGTTTGGGCAATCATGGCCTAATTGTTACAGAATCAGACTTATAACCCAAAGATCACAGGTTTGAGTCTCGGTACCGGCAGGGATAGTAGGTGGAGGGAGTGAATGTACAGTGCTCTCTTCCACCTTCAATACCACGACTGAGGTGAGACCCTTGAGCACTGAACCCCCAACTGCTCTCCGGGCACTGCAGCAAAAAAAAAAAAACACCTGCCCACTGCTCCGGGTGTGTGTTCACTACTCACTGCTGTATCTGTGCACACATGGATGGGTTAAATGCAAAGCACAAATTCCAAGTATGGATCTCCATACTTGGCCACACGTTACGTCTTTGGCATTTCTTTCCTTAAAGACACATTAAAATACAGTAGCATAGTAGGCCTACCTATTCAGCTACAGCTCTGCACAGTTAAAAAATGAGGCTGTTTTTTTTTTTTCCTAATAAGAATATTTATTGTTGTCAGCCACTTTAACATTGTAAATATACAGTTTGACCATTAACACTGCACTGTGCTTACCAACAGGTAAATAAACTTAAATAAAGATTAAAAGTTTTGTTGTAAATTCTAATGTAAAATGGTTATGTCATCTATCATTTTATGGTCTAGGTTCACAGACAGGGCTTAGACTAAACCAGGATTAGGCCATAGTTCAATTAGGACAATTAAGTGTTTTTTTTTTTTTGTTTGTTTTTGTTTTTATAATGTGCCTAAAAACACATTACTGGTGTGCATCTTGAGACAAAACAAAGACACTGATATATTTTTAAATCAGTCTTCTTTCTTTCAGTTGAAGCAGCTCAGACTTACATTTTAGTTTTAAGGCTTTAGGCTTAAGGCTTGTCTGTGAAACCAGGGGTATATGTTTTTTTCTTTGATCCAGCTACCATCAGACCAGCTAAAACAGATTGATCTGGATGTTGTGTATGAAGAAGGATACTGGATACTGCGGCATCAGAAAAAAGGGGGTTTTCACAGCGTTTTATTCTGACAGAGTGTTTGATGGCTTCTGTTCTATGGACTGATACTACAGCATGGATGAATAAATTGATGTATTAATGAATTTGGGTGTGATTATTTATTTATTTATTTATTTAGTGTAGACCAAAAAAAAAAAAAAAAAGAAAGAAAAAAAATTGTGTAGACAAGCTAAAACTGAATAAATGTTTTATTAGCTAAAATTGTGTCTATTTGCCAGATTGGTTAATGCAACTTAACAGACGGTTATTAAACAGTATTTATTCTACTGGCTCTTCTAATTCTTCTTCTTCTTATTATTATTATTGTTATATCAACCATATGTTTGTCCTTATCAGGCAAAACATTTTTAGTTTCCATGCACTTTTAACAAAAGTACAGAAAAACTGTAAAGCATGGTTCATAACAATAGAAATTACTGATTCTATAACATTTTTTTCTATCCTGTGTAATCAATACAATGGTAATATATCACTAAAAGATATTTCGAACTTATGAACAGCTTGTGAGTACCCATATACATACAATAATAGTTATAATTTGTTTTTTATTAATTATTTTGATTATGGATGCACTATAAGACCTTTGCAAAGACGCGGTGGTGAAGACGTCAGTAACCTGCGGCCATTCAGAATGAAATTCCGAAGGTACATTCGAAAGTAATATTTTTTAATATCATGATCACTATTTTTACAGTGAAAGAATGGGGATTTGGGTTTATAGAATTGTATTGGAATTGTTATTTAAACAGATTAAAGGGGTTAATAGCGTTTAAGATAACAGCCTGCCTTTATATTAAACGGGAAACTCGCAACCAATTGTAAAGACCTTTCGGCACACCCACTGCTCCAGGCTGCAGCTACCCCCGTCTCACGAGATGCACAACATCTGTGACTGAAACAGAAGTCAGAAAAATGGATGGAAAAAAAAAAAAAACTTTAAAACAATGTATAGCCAAGAGGACAAGGTATGGGAGAAAAAACGTCCAAATGAAAATAAATAAATACAGTGTACCAGAGAAAACCAAAAGTAGCTTTGGGTGAAATGAATAAATGGCATTACTAATAAAGTATATGGTCTTTTAAATAATAATAGATAAAAAGGGCATCATGAAAAACACTGAAATTTTCCAGTTAGCAACACTGTTGATTAATTTATTGATTAATAATACAATTTATTGATTAATAATATAAGGAGTCTACTTATACTCCTGAAAACACAACACACAAGATATAAGCTCAAAGTATTTATCATTTTTGTACAGTTTAATGGTAAGAAAGACCTGGGCTAATTTCTGTCAATTTATATATAACTGTGAAATTTTTATAACAAGCAAAACTTTGAACATTTTACTGTTATGGCTCCGGAAATAAGAATGTAAACATCTCACTGTATGAATATCCAGCATATGTCACATAGCAGCCATGTTCTCACACGATATGTAGTAAATATAAACTATAATTATAAAGCATAAAACTCAGGTAAAAATGGAAACAAACCAATATTTTGACCAAAATTTCAATAAATTGTATATAGAGTAAAACATATAAGTCTGATTTTGAGAAGCTGCCCTAAAAACTTTGTTCAACCATAATTTGTGTATAAAAACAGACATAAAATAATAATATAATATAATGCAAATAGCGATAGTTGTTTTGATGCTAAACCAGCCAACGCGCATGCGCAGTTTCTAACGGCAGCTGTAATGACGCGCGATGACTTTATTAATCAAGGATTGGTTATTTCACGTAGAAGGCGGGGCTTATTCGCCATATTGGGCGTTACACTTTCACCCATTCATAAAAAAATAGGAGTGCACAGTCTTCCTATATAAAGTCTTTGGCGCAAATAACGATAGATGTCTATTCACACTATGTAAAAACAGCAGAATCTTTGCAAAAAAGTTTAAATGGGCTAATAGTTAGAGCTGTTTATACTTATTGCAAATAGTGGCAGACATCTGCACCTCATTATTGTAGTACATTATAAAACTGTATGCAGTAATAACATATTGAGTGTAAATTACCATTTTTATTAAATGGATGCTGCCTTATTGGGACTATAAAGCCCTATTAATGGAGCCCTAAACACTGTTCATATTTTGTTCAAATTTACTACTGTAAAATTCATTATCATGTCGTATGTTCTGATTTCAGGCACTTAAGTAAAAGTAAAATATTTTGTGACACAAGGGTATTTATAACAGGGAATGCTCTTACTGATATGTTATTATATAAAAGCACAATGTTTGTCTTCATAATCTTTCATAATAAACTATTAACTGGCTTCACCTCTGAAACAACTTTTCTTTTCAGTCACTCCATGTCAACTCGCAGTCATTAGAGTATCAGTAGACTGTCTTCTTCATATCTGCTGACACTTTGATGGACATTCTACTGATTATAAGTAACTTATTTTACAAACCCCATCTTAACCAGTCTACTAATATTCTGATGAGTTGACGTAGTTGCAAAGTTACTTATACAATAGAGTCTCTATAGTGTAACCAAATTCTGAACTGCTGGAATATATTCTCTACTAAATGTACATTTACTTTTATTAGCAGACGCTTTTATCTAAAGCGACTTACAAATACAGAAGCGGGAAGTGATTCATCTCAGAGGCATTAACATGAGAAATGCTAGTAATGGAAGTATCAGCCTTCATTGAGATCTTCTGCAGAGACAGTGTGAATCTGTGTTCTCTATGGACGCTGCACTGAAGGGTTGTTATTCTGTTAACTGCTGATTCTTTACATATGTTTTTGGTCTGGTTGAGTCATTTATTGTGCCGTACTGTTTCCTATTTTTCATATTGGTACAAGGTTTCCATTATAAATTCACTTGTGTCATGAAATATTTTATTTTAAAAGCTGAAATCAGAGAAGATTATGTGATAGTGTATTTTATGATAATAAATTTGAATGATATTTTACTGATGAGCTCACAGTATGAACATATGTATGGGATTTATATTATATGATGCTGTACTGGAAAGCACTGAACTACAATATCCAACATGATCCACTGGATTCTGGCTCAGTCTGCTGCATTGGAGCTAATTTTTCCATAGATTCAGTCCTGGGCATTTCTACATCTTCATCTTCAGGTGGAGGAAGACCTGTGAGAAATGATGTGAAGCAACAAGATCTGTCAGAACCTGAATGGTATTTGCCATAAAATAGTCTGTCTGTACCTTTAACATGAATTTTATGAAGGATCAATAATTATCATGTTTTACACAAGCTCACATTTATATTAAGTAAAAGGAAGACTTGTTATGGCTCAGGAAAAAAGGGAAATGTCACTGGATAAACATATAGTAAACTGTCAGCAACATTTAAACAATGATAAAACACAAAACTCAGTAAAAACGTAAACAAACCAGTGTATGACCAACATTCAATGAATTGTTTCAAATCACATTCACAGTAAAACATATGATAACACAGCCTGATTTTGAGAAGTTGGCGTAAAAACTAAAAAACCCAGCTAACAAAAATATATAGACTGTTTTGCTAATTATTTATTATTTATGTTTTTAGAACTTTCAAAACATCCAGTTAAAAAAAAATAAACAATTGCTGTTTATGTGAAGGTTGGCAAAAACATTAAGGGAATGTTCCATATTATCATTTTACAAACATTATGGGAATGGTAGTTTAAATGTTGAACGTTTTGAAAGTTGTAAGTAGTAACAAAAAAAAAAAAAAAGAGCATCCAACTAAAATGTTTAAAGTAGAAGTCCACTTCCAGAACAAAAATGTACAGATAATTTACTAGATGTTCATGTCTTTCTTTCTTCAGTCGTAAAGAAATTATGTTTCTTGAGGAAAACATTCCAGAGTTTTTCTCCATATAATGGACTTCAGTGGTGCCTGCGTGTTTGAACTTCCAAAATGTAGTTTAAATGCAGCTGCAAAGGCTCTAAACGATCCCAGCAGAGGAAGAAGGGTCTTATCTAGTGAAACGATCTGTTATTTTCATTAAAAAAGTACAATTTATATACTTTTTAATGTCAAACATTCGTCTTGTCTTACTCTGTCTGGACTGTTTTTGTTCTGGTTCATGTCAGTTAGTGTATGTGGAAAAACTCCCATCTCATGTTCTCCCTCAACTTCAAAATCATCCTATATCTCTGTTTTACCTTTTTTGTTAAGGGTGTTTGATCTTCTTTGCATGTTCACTTTGTAAACACTGTGTCTGTTCTTCTGCAGTGATGTAGGATGATTCTGAAATGATTTTTGAAGTTGAGGGAGAAAATATGATTGGAGTTTTTCCACATACACTAACTGTCTTGAGTCAGAATACACAGAGTTCAGGGAGAGAAAGACAAGACGAGCGTTTGAGATTAAAAAGTATATAAATTGTATTGTTTTATGAAAATAACCAACCGTTTCGCTAGATAAGACCCTTCTTCCTCAGCTGGGATCGTTTACAGCTGCATTTGTGATTGTTTGAAGCTGCATTTAAACTGCATTTTGGAAGTTCAAAATCGGGGCACCATATCAGTCCATTATATGGAGAAAAATCCTGAAATGTTTTCCTCAAAAAACAATTTCTTTACGACTGAAGAAAGAAGGAACATCTGGGGGTGAGTACATTATATGTGAATCTTTGTTTTGAAAGTGGACTTCTCCTTTAAATCATTTTAAACTCACGTGTTACATACCTCCACCAGGTAGATATTCAACTACATAAATAGTAGATCCATTTTGTATGTTATAAGCACCAACTGTACAACCATCTTGCAGTTGTTTGCCCCCGTAGATTAATCTGATTCCCTCTATGAAAAAACAAACAAACAAAAAAACAGCAATGTAAGATAAAGTAAACCTTAATATAATCAACCTCATTAAGAGGTGAAGATGCATCATTAAGAGTGTTTTCCTATAATTAGCATACATTTTATTACAAATATAATGGTTAAAATATCACTGTAGTAAAATAACAGTTAATATTTGTAAGGGTAAATCCAACAAATGTTACTTGCTAGCATTTAGTGACCCTCTAACACGATCTATTCTAATGATATTCTATCTATACTTTTTATTTTATTTAAAAAAATACAATAAAATTACATATTATTGTTCTTTTGTTGGTTTATATTGCTTCTATTGTCCTCATTTGTAAGTTGCTTTGGATAAAAGCATCTGCTAAATGACTAAATGTAAATGTAGCCCAAATGTTCAGGACCTTTAATGATTTTGATATTGACACATATGATAGCTAATGTTGTTTTTAAATGAATTACACAAACATACATGACGATAACATAGAAACAGAACAACTAAGAGTTTGACTCACGTTCGTTTCCGGGGTCGATTCTTCTTTTCAACTCTAAAACTTCCATGTTCTTCATTTCCTCCGAATTCAAATATATTTTTTTTGTCTTACCGGAACACTCTTTACAAAAAATGTAGCAGCTCATTTTGCATGTGCAAATTTAATGTCGAATTGAAAATGGAGAATGCGCTGCTGCATGCGTTTAGTTTTACTTTCACTATTGTATATAACATTCATGTTGCAATGTGTCCTGCAGGGGGCGACCGTGATCCACTGATGAAGAAACTCATCACTTACCAAAAAAATAAATTAAACGAATTGCACAAAATGACATCACACTGTAGCCCATATTAACACATGGGATTTTGACCGTACGCCTGTGTGGTTTTACTGTGAATATTATGATATGTGATGAATTTTTATGCAGTCATAGTGAATTTTATGCAGAAATCATGATGTTCTAAAAAAATATATATAAATAATAACGTAATATCTTTACTGTAAAGATTAATAGCAAAAACCAATAGTAAACTAATGTAAGTAAATAGCCAACAGTAAATACATGTGTTAAACATGTGCCAGATCGGCTTTGCAGATCACTCCGCTGTGGCGATCCCTGATAAAGGGAGCAAGACGAGGTAGAGAGAGAGTGAGTTAGCATAGTACTTTCTGGTGTGGCATTGTAACTTATCAATAATTTGATATCATAGAAACATCATTTCCAGCAATATATTCTATGTTAAATATACTAGTGACTTAAACACAGCACCATTATCAATGCAAATGTAACAAAAGGAAGCAAACAGAACTTCAGGACGGGTCAAGTCAACAAAATAAACACAATATACTAACTCCAGAAACCAATCTACATAAACTAACAAAAGAAAAACAACAAAACTAAGGACAGAATACTATACCTCCCTGTCGAAACAGGAGAAAAGTCTAAGCAAAATAAATGGCAACCACCCCCTACATGTTCCAACAGAAAAAAAAAAAAAAAAAATCATCTTGACAAAATTCACTCACATGCTTGGATTAAATAGATCTTCTCACAAGAGGATTACAGTTTTTCCTTTTAACATATTACAACAACAAGTTAACCACAAACAGTTAAACAATAGTAACCACACATTAACCATGGTTTTGCTGCACTTACCAAAGTTTAAAGAACAAGAAAAACTCCAATCGTATTTTCTCCCTCAACTTCAAAAATCATTTCATAATCATCCTACATCACTGCAGAAGTACAGACACAGTCTTTATAAAGTGAACATGCAAAGAAGATCAAACACCCTTAACAAAAAAACTAAAACAGTGATATAGGATGATTTTAAAGTTGAGGGAGAACATGAGATGGGAGTTTTTCCACATACACTAACTGACATGAACCGGAACAAAAACAGACCAGACAGAGAAAGACAAGACAAGTGTTTGACATTAAAAAGTATAGAAATTGTATTATTTTTATGAAAATAACTGATTGTTTCGCTAGATAAGACTCTTCTTCCTCGGCTTGGATCGTTTACAACTGCGTTTGGGATCATTTGAAGCCGCATATAAACTACATTTTGGAAGTTCAAGTGGGTGAGTACATTATTTGTAAACTGTTGTTCTGGAAGTGGACTTCTCCTTTAAGTGAGTATCTTGTTGTTTTATCTGTAAATGTGTCAAAACATTTTTTAAAGGAGTAGTTATATTATTGAAACCAGCTTTTATACATTTTGGAAATGTTTTGCTCATCAGACTTTTTGTGGCTATTTTGCAGAAACATGAAGAATAGTTTATTTTCCATGTTTTTATTATCTATGTATGGTCTAAAATGTTCCTAAATTTGTGTCATAACATGAATCAGTGTTCCTGCTTCATATTATGTCATACTGTGTGTGTGAATCAAAATAATGTCAGTGCAACATAAAAATAAATAAATAAATAAATAAATGAACGAATGATTTAAAACAGCAAACAGCAAAAGCTTAACAAAAGCTTAAAAGCTTAAACAAAAGCTTAAAAGATGTGTACCCACCAGGACTTATTTAACATTTAACAACAACAAACCTTGGTTCAGTGCAAAACTCAAACAGCTTCGCCAGGCCAAAGAGGACGCCTACAGGAGTGGGGACAAAGCCTTGTAAAAACAGGCCAAATACACACTGAATAGGGAGATAAGAGTGGCAGAGTTAAACTACTCGGGAAAGCTAAAAAAACAGCTTTAAAGAAATGACTCGAAATCAGTGTGGAACGGCCTGAAAGCCATCACCAGCTACAAGAGCACTGAGGCCAATCAACAACTGGCTGATGACCTGAATGAGTTTTACTGCAGGTTTAAAATACAAAAGACTGGTCTGACACCCTACACCCACCCCGACTATCTTCACATTGATCTTCAACAGATCTCTGGAGCTATGTATAATCCCATCCTGCTTCAAATATTCCACCATCATCCCTGTACCCAAGAAACCAAAAACCACAGGACTTAATGACTACAGACCTGTTGCTTTAACATCTGTGGTCATGAAGTCATTTGAGAGACTGGTGTTGGCCTACTTGAAGGACATTACTGGACCCTTGCTGGACCCCCTGCAGTTTGCTTACCGAGCAAACAGGTCTGTGGATGATGCAGTCAATATGGGACTGCACTACATCCTTCAACATCTGGACAAACCAGGGACCTATGCAAGGATCTTGTTTGTGGACTTCAGCTCTGCTTTCAACACCATTATCCCAGATATCCTTCAGAATAAACGGTCACAGCTCTCTGTACCCACCTCCATCTGTCAGTGGATCACCAGCTTCCTGACAGACAGGCAGCAGCTAGTGAGGCTGGGAAAACTCACATCCGGCACCCGCACCATCAGCACTGGAGCTCCTCAGGGCTGCGTTTTCTCTCCCCACTGCTCTTCTCCGTCTATACAAATGACTGCACCTCTAAAGACTCCTCTGTTAAACTTCTGAAGTTTGCAGATGACCCTACAGTCATCAGTCTCATTCAGGATGGCGACAAATCTGCTTACAGACAGGAGGTTGAGCAGCTGTCTCTGTGGTGCAGTCACAACAACCTGGAGCTCAACACGCTCAAAATTGTAGAGACGACAGTGGACTTCCGGAGGAACACCCCTGCACTCCCCCCTCTCACCATCATGAACAGCACTGTGGCTGCAGTGGACTCATTCAAGTTCCTAGGTACTAACATCTCCCAGGACCTGAAGTGGGACATTCACATTGACTTTATTGTGAAAAAAAGCCCAGCAAAGGTTTTCTTTCTTCGTCAACTGAAAAAAGTTCAATCTACCACAGGCTCTGATGACACAGTTTTACTCAGCTGTTAGAGTCAGTTCTGTGCTCTTCTATAACTGTCTGGTTTGGGGCAGCCAGTAAATCAGATATAAGAAGACTGCAGCGGACTGTTAGGACAGCAGAAATGATCATTAGTGTGCACCTGCCCAACCTTCAGGACTTATACATCTCCAGAGTGAAGAAACGGGCAGGAAACATCATCCAAGACCCTTCTCACCCCGGACACAACCTGTTTGCACTTCTCCCCTCAGGCAGACGCTACAGATCCCTGAGCACTAAAACATCTAGACATAAAAACAGCTTTTTTCCCAAATGCCACCTTAAACAGATAAACATGAATCATTACATGGGTTCTACAATTCATTTCTGTATTTCTTTCTCCATTTCTAATTATTGTCTCTTTCTGTAGTATTATTATGTAAATACTCATGCACATCTCTTATTTATATAGCTGTATATAGAGAAATAATGCAAAAATCTGTGCATAAATCATCTGTTCCAGATTCATACATTATTATTTATTTTTAAGTTTTTATTTTATTTAAATGTTGTATGTATGTATGTATGTATGTATGTACCAGGAGCACCTTAAAAAACCACAACAAATTCCTCGTGTGTTTGCGCACACTTGGCTAATAAAGCTAATTCTGATTCTGATTCTGATTTAGAAGTTGTATGCATGTACACTTTAAACAACAACAACAACAACAACAACAACAACAAAAAAATCACAATTTGTTGAGTCAACTTAAAATAATTTGTTACCCTGCTGCCTTAAAATTTTAAGTTCAGTCAACTCAAAAAAAAAGTTTAGGCAACTTGAAAAGTTGTACTAAGTGACAACGTAGATATTTGAGTTGACTAAACTAAAAATTGGTTTGTTAAACTTAAAAGCTGTGTTTGTTACCCGGCTGCCTTAAAATTGTAAGTTGAATCCATTCAAATATCTAAGTTGTCACTTAGTAAAACTTAACATTTCAAGTTGCCTAAACTTTTTTTTTGAGTTGACAGAACTTAACATTTTAAGGCAGCCAGGGTACGTTTTTTTAAGTTGATTACTCAAAAAGATGAAGTTGCTCCAACTATGTTGTGGCTATGTAACCAATCTACTTCAGTTAAAATCAACACTTGTGCAACTTATTTAACATGTAAATTTAATGAATGAGTAAGATATTGTCACTGGCATTATAGGGCAGTCATTTCTCACAAAATTAGTGTTCTGACCCCCTGATGCATTATAACCCCATTAGTATTGGTTGATTAAGAATGTGAGGAAGGGATTAGGATTAGACAAGCTGGTAGTGGCTTCAATGTGGAGAAATTTGGGTTGGGGGTTAAAATTTGGCTCAACACCTAGCCTGGTAAATTTCAGTTTAGTTTGAGCCAAATCTGGAGTTTAGGCACCATGAAAGTGGCTCGGCTTTTAGCGGTTCATTGCCATAGTAGCTTCTGGAATCAAATCTGATCATTTCGGTAACGATTTTTCTTTTAACTTCTCAACTGTGGTGTTCTTGAATTCCTCCTTTGACTTTGCCACAGAAACTGTCTTATAGGCTTAGTTGTCAAATCTAAAATATAGACTTGATAACCCATTTTAAATGTGCTCCAACCTTTACAAAATGTAATCCAGCAAGAACTGATTCAGCAAGCTTGCATGTGATGCTGGTTAGTTTCAATTTCATTTGCATTCCATTAGTGACTGTTCCTCATTCAGCGTCCTTTGTACTCAAAACATCCAGTTATTTTCATATTTATTTTGCTCTGTTGCATCTGTGAAACCATTAAATGATAATGTCAATTATTTTAAGTTTGATAGAACCTTTAATTTTCTCAGTAGAGCAAAAACTTAAAATCATAATCCACACTAAAGATAAAACACAGTCATTTTTAAATGTACATTGTTATTGTTATAAAACAGTTGTTATTTTTGTTTCGTTTTGCATACAAAAAGTATTCTTGTAGCTTCATGAAATTACAGTTGAACCACTGATGTCACTATTTTACTATTTTTCTCCTTACTAAATTTCTTGAATGTTTCAGTTGATTTGCTGTCTATGAAGGGTCAGGAAGCTCTTGAATTTCATTAAAAATGTCTTAATTTGTAAAATTGTGATTTAAAGAAGAACAAAGTTCAAGTTTGGAACGACATGAGGGTGAGTAATTAATTACAGAATTTTCATTTTTCTGTGAATTATCCCTTTAACCCGCAGGAGAGAGAGAGAGAGAGAGAGAGAGAGAGAGAGAAAATAAAAAAAATCAACCCATGGCAGCAGTTTAAAAGTAGCCTTAATTATGAAGAAAAACTGTGGACAACCCTGGATGAAAGTGTGAACCAAATAGTTGGGTGTTACCAATTTGTGCAATTAAGGGGAACTTTTATATTTTGTTCTGATTTATTATGACAAGTTCAATAATAATAATTATAAATAAATAATAATAATAATTAAAATAAAATACTGAAAAGTTGTAATTGTAAATTTAAATGTATAAAACTGATAGTTCTGGTCCTTGATTCCGATTAGTTGAGCTGCGTTCTAAGCTGTTGTAAATTACTCTACAAACACACACCTTTGTTTACGTTTGTGTGTTGCTCGTCAACCACTTTGTTGCAACCACAACCGTTTCTGAGGAACTACATTGTTTGGCGGAAGAATAATGTTTTTATTAATATCATTACATTTTGTTTGCTCCGTTTTATTTTGTGAAACCTCGCTACATATATGGAATAACCGTTTTATAAAAACAATAAGCCCCTAGAAGCCGTGGTTTACAGAATTTTCAGGGACATTAGCTGTTATAAATTCACTGTAAACCACGGCTTCATGGGGATTATTGCCTGCTTGACACAAACTCTTCCCCTGATTATATACATGTCATTTTCACAGCTCACAACTTTTTAAAACAGTTTTATGGAGGTTTGTTTACTGAGAGTTTTATTCACAAAGACATTTCATTAGCTGAACAATCAGTGTGTTGTTAAACAAATCCATCACAGCCTCATTTTTTATTCCAGTCAAAAATATGACTCTAAACTGTTAAATATAAAGGTTCCAAAAGCGTTTTTGCAGCACCATTTTGGAACTTTTCAGTTCCTAAAAGAACCATTTCGAAGAACATTTGAAAAATCTAAAGAACCTTTTTCGACTCTAAAGAAACTTTTGTGTTTGAAAGATTCCATGGATGTTCAAGGTTCTTCATAGAACCACTGATGCCAAAAAACAAACAAACAAACAAAAAAACTATATTTTTAAGAGTGTACCCTGACATTTATAAAGAATAATCTTTTATCATAAAGTAATAATCTGCTTCATTACCAAAATGTTTATTTCTTTTTTATTCTGTATACATTGCATAAAAATTCCTTACTGTTGAGTAGTTTACTATTCTCTATTATGTCTTGTTGAGTATCTGTGTACAGTTATTCAGCTCTAGTGACTGTTTATGTCACTGAATGGTGTGTACAAGGAGCAGGACAGGAGAATCAGAGAGCGATTCAAACACAAAATACTTTAATAACTAAACTTAGAAACCAGGAGACAGTAAAAACACCTTAACATAACGGAGACTGGACAACAAGAGAATAAGGGAATACAACTTATAAAGGGAACCAAACAAGACTAAAGACCTAACACACCTGAAACTAATGAGGACACAATGGGAACAGGAACAGGAAAACCAAATATGGGCATATGAAAACACAAGGGAAAACTAAGAAAAACACAGAATAGTCCATGACCCTGACAGTTTAGCTGTAGTACATGATTCTTTTGGTATGGGTGAGTTGTTCATTGTGACCTACTATTTACAATTTTAGACACATTGATAAAATAATGTAATATAAAATACCACTGGATCTTTAACTAAAAGTTTAGAAAATACTATGGCAGAGGAGTGCTGAATATTAATTAGTTGCCTTGTTTTGAAGAAATAACTAATAGATTTAAAAATAATCTTATATGTAATACAATCTTGGCTTTACAAAATATTGTTTCTATTGTTTCTATATTTTATTGTGTAGAATATAGATATAGCTGTATTGTCTCTATTTCTGAGCTGATTACTGAAATCAGACCTTTCACAAAATAAAACAGTCAATGGCATGTTTGATTTAATAAATGTAAACAAAAGAAAGGATAATGTACAATATTTGCATATGAACGTACAGAGACACATGAAAACACAAACTCCATCATATACGTCTATGTTTTATGTTGAGTTGACAGTGAATGAAGTAAATTAGATTGATATTACACTTCATCTGATCAACACTCAATATGAATATATTAATAATTCTCTGTGGATCATGTGAAGTGGTTTCATTAATGATGCACTGAACTAATTAATAAATACTTTACATTTCCTCTGAATTCAGTGTGCATCAAATGCATTTACATGCTCAGAGTTAATTTTTCCATAGATTTAGTCCTGGATATGAATTCACCTTCACATTCATCTTCAGATGAGAGAGATTCTGTGAAACAGAAAAATAAAAGATCAGTCAGAAGCTGAATGAGTTTTGCTGCCATATATGTCTGTCTGTACCTTTAATTGCTTAGAAGGAATGATAATTAAAAATCTTTTGTATTTAATTAAATAATTTTTACTCAATTTATATATAGCTTATATGTAAAATGTGTACACATTTCCAAAGTGATTGCTCAGGAAAAAAGAACACATGGAAAAATATACAGTGTGTTTCACACAGACATAATGAGGTCACATTGGATGCAATAAACTATAAAATTAAAATCATAAAACAGGTATGAAGCACAAAAGTCATGAAACAGCAAAAATGTAAAAAAAAAAAAAAAAGCAATGTTTTCAATAAACTGTAAAACTTTTATTTTTAACATTTGATCTGATATGTGAACTGATGTTATGAACAATGTAAGTGAACAATATTTCTATTACTAAAGCTCTGCGAGAGAAAACAAGCATTTGTGTACATTTGATTCTAAGAACTGTTAAAGTGACAACAAGCCCCAACCTCCGATGTTATGATGAAGGGCCAGTTTTAAGAAGAAAAATACATGATTTGAATCCATAAATACATACGTGGACGCATCGGTGGTTCAGTCACAATAATATCATTGTGTTTAATGCCATGAGAGCCAAGTGTACGATCATGAAACAGAAGCTTGTGATTGCAGTAAAGTCCACAGTGTTTATCTGTGAAAGCAAACAATGACAACATGAGGAAGAGCAAACAACAGCGTATCAACTTTAAAAGAAACAAAACTCTAAGGTGTTTGACTTACATCTGCTGTCTTCAGACAAGAGTTTTCTTTTTAACTCTTCAACTGTGGTGTTTCTGAATTCCTCCTCAGAGTTCGCCACAGACACTTTTATTTTAGTCCCTGTTCGTCTGTCTAGAAAACAGACCTGGAAACTCATTCTGAATGTTCTCTGATTTTCCAGACAGAATCTAAAATGAACTTTGATGAGACCCTGCAGACAAGCGTGTGAATATGACACCACAGTAATTTCACTCTCACTGTGTTATGACACTCGTTTCAAACTGTATCAACAGAAATCAAAGTCTACAAACACATTTTCAGTGGCCTTAAAGGGAAAGTTCACACAGAAATGGTCATTTGGTGAAAATGTGCTCAGACGTCCAAGATTAGGATGAGTTTGTATCTTCATCAGATTTGTAGAAATGTGTCATTCCATCACTGTCTCACCTATGGATGTGAATGGGTGCCGTCAGAATGAGAGTCCAAACAGCTGATAAAAACATCACAATACACAAGTAATCCACACCACTGCAGTACATCAGTTAACAAGAAAGTCAAACACACCTACTGATATTAATCATACAAAAAATAAATAAATAAAATAATAATTGCTATCCAGCATCGCTCAAACTGAAGCGATGCTGGATAGCAATTATTATTTTATTTATTTATTTTAATGTTTATCACAACATGTGAAGTCCACTTGATCTATAACCAAGTTTCCATCCAGTTTTGCAATGTTTTGTTATCAACAAAAAGAATATGCGTAAAAAAAACCTTCTTTGTCTCCTGCCTGTTTCCATCCAACTGGCTTTTTACCGATAAAATGGTGTGCGCAATGACATCATCTCTAAAAACAACAACAACAAAAAAAAGATTGTTGCAGAAGTTTTGGTGTATCACAAAAAAAAAGTTGCCCTTGAGCTGTTTCCATTCATAATTTTCCCTATTGCGCAAATGACATAGGCTAAAGCCTGTTCTTCATCCATTTGAAACAAACTTTATTACACAGGCTATTATTTATCTGTATTGAAATTATAGTGAAAATACAAGCTAACAATCCAAAACGAATTAATGTAAAGTGTTCTTTTTTGTACAAAATACATACATTTTAACTTGCAATGTACTAAAGGAATATCAAATTAAGATATGTATATTTGAAAGGTAGGTTGTCTTTTTCTTACCATATGATGATAAATAATAATAATAATAATAATAATAGATCAAATAGGCATCATGAAGAACACAGAAATGTTCAAGTTAGCAACACTGCGGAATAATTTGTTGATTAATAATACAATGTATTGATTAATAATATAAGGAGTCTAGTTATACCCCTGAAAACACAACACACATTATATATAAGCTCAAAGCATTTGTGATTTTTATGCAGTGTAATGACAAGACAGACCTGGGCTAATTTCTGTCAATTTACAGGTCCTTCTCAAAAAATTAGCATATTGTGATAAAGTTCATTATTTTCTGTAATGTACTGATAAACATTAGACTTTCATATATTTTAGATTCATTACACACAACTGAAGTAGTTCAAGCCTTTTATTGTTTTAATATTGATGATTTTGGCATACAGCTCATGAAAACCCAAAATTCCTATCTCAAAAAATTAGCATATTTCATCCGACCAATAAAAGAAAAGTGTTTTTAATACAAAAAAAAAAGTCAACCTTCAAATAATTATGTTCAGTTATGCACTCAATACTTGGTCGGGAATCCTTTTGCAGAAATGACTGCTTCAATGCGGCCTGTGGCACTGCTGAGGTGTTATGGAGGCTCAGGATGCTTCGATAGCGGCCTTAAGCTCATCCAGAGTGTTCGGTCTTGCGTCTCTCAACTTTCTCTTCACAATATCCCACAGATTCTCTATGGGGTTCAGGTCAGGAGAGTTGGCAGGCCAATTGAGCACAGTAATACCATGGTCAGTAAACCATTTACCAGTGGTTTTGGCACTGTGAGCAGGTGCCAGGTCGTGCTGAAAAATGAAATCTTCATCTCCATAAAGCTTTTCAGCAGATGGAAGCATGAAGTGCTCCAAAATCTCCTGATAGCTAGCTGCATTGACCGCAGCTGACACGGCACCCCAGACCATCACTGACTGTGGGTACTTGACACTGGACTTCAGGCATTTTGGCATTTCCCTCTCCCCAGTCTTCCTCCAGACTCTGGCACCTTGATTTCCGAATGACACGCAAAATTTGCTTTCATCCGAAAAAAGTACTTTGGACCACTGAGCAACAGTCCAGTGCTGCTTCTCTGTAGCCCAGGTCAGGCGCTTCTGCCGCTGTTTCTGGTTCAAAAGTGGCTTGACCTGGGGAATGCGGCACCTGTAGCCCATTTCCTGCACACGCCTGTACACGGTGGCTCTGGATGTTTCTACTCCAGACTCAGTCCACTGCTTCCGCAGGTCCCCCAAGGTCTGGAATCGGTCCTTCTCCACAATCTTCCTCAGGGTCCGGTCACCTCTTCTCGTCGTGCAGCGTTTTCTGCCACACTTTTTCCTTCCCACAGACTTCCCACTGAGGTGCCTTGATACAGCACTCTGGGAACAGCCTATTCGTTCAGAAATTTCTTTCTGTGTCTTACCCTCTTGCTTGAGGGTGTCAATGATGGCCTTCTGGACAGCAGTCAGGTCGGCAGTCTTACCCATGATTGCGGTTTTGAGTAATGAACCAGGCTGGGAGTTTTTAAAAGACTCAGGAATCTTTTGCAGGTGTTTAGAGTTAATTAGTTGATTCAGATGATTAGGTTAATCGTTTAGAGAACCTTTTCATGATATGCTAATTTTTAGGAATAGGAATTTTGGGTTTTCATGAGCTGTATGCCAAAATCATCAATATTAAAACAATAAAAGGCTTGAACTACTTCAGTTGTGTGTAATGAATCTAAAATATATGAAAGTCTAATGTTTATCAGTACATTACAGAAAATAATGAACTTTATCACAATATGCAAATTTTTTGAGAAGGACCTGTATATATAACACAGACATTTTTTAGAACAAGCAAAACTTTGAACATTTTACTGTTATGGCTCTGGAAATAAGCATGTAAACATCTCACTGTATGAATATACAGCATATGTCTCATAGCACGCATGTTCTCACACAATATGTAGTAAATATAAACAATAAAATAATTTTAAGTTAAGTTTTAAGTTTTGACCAACATTCCATAAATTGTATAAAATCACATATACAATAAAACATATGATAAGTCTGATTTTGAGAAGTCGCCCTACAAACATAGTTCAACTATAATTTGTGTAACAGATATAAAAACAGACATAAAATAATACAATATAATGCAAACAGCAGCGATGCTTTTTACACCAGGTGGAAATATAGTAGTATATTTTAGTGATGTGCGAAGTGCAAATACTGATAGATTCTATTTAAACAATTTAAAAAAATGCAGCATTTTCTTTGCAATAAGCTTAAATGGGCTAGTAGTTAGATGCTGTTTATACTTAGTGCAAACAGTGGCAGATTTGATTGTAGTACATGAAAAAATAAATAATAATTAATAATTCAATCAATAATAATTCATCAAATTTTTTACATGGTGTTTTTGGTGAGCTGTTCTGTGTGACCTCCTATTTTTAACAGCTGCACGATGTGTCCATTCACTTATTCATAAATATTTTACTTTAATATGCTGAAATCAGAAGAGAATATGTGATAGTGTATTTTCTGGACATAAATTTGAATGATATTACACGGATGAGCCCACAACATGAATATATGTGCAATATGTGGTGTAGGGGAATGTACAAGGACCAGATATGATGAACAAAGACCAGGCGTCAGAGATGCAATTAATGGATGAATAATTTACTGAAGAAAATAGTTTGCAGTTTTATCAGCAGAAGTCAGCTCGCGGTGGAGTTCGTAGGCCGCTCTGCGCACACACAAAATTCAACAGTACTTAAACTCTAACAGAGGTCACTAACTGCGTCATTACTGAGGTAACAGTTTTCTGGTTTGTCAAAGCGTAGATAAAGATAGAAAATCTCCACACATGGACGTAAGCATATCTTCAGTGATTATTTAGACGACAAGCAATCAGGGGTCAGACGCAATAGGTCTCTCCAGAGACGTATATCTATCACTCTGGACATCAGGGTGACGGCACATGACGAAGACAGACATTCACACACATTCGCAGACAACACTTATCTGTACTTCAGGGTTGACTAGCTGTGCCCTGGATCTTATTAAAGGGGTCATCGGATGCCCATTTTGCACAAGTTGATATGATTCTTTAGGGTCTTAATGAAAAGTCTCTAATATACTTTGATTAAAAATTCTCAATGGTTTTGTAAAACAACACCCTTTTTACCTTGTCAAAATCAGCTCTGCAAAAATCATCTCATTCTAAGGGGTTGTTCCTTTAAATGTTAATGAGCTCTGTTCGCCCCGCCCCTCTCTTCTCTCTGTGGAGTGACGATCTTGTTTACTTTAGCTGCATTTAGCCGCTAAACTTTCTAACTACCACGTTATAAGGAAAGGTGATCGAATAGATTCATAAAAAACCCTTATACTCACTTCTGCTGTAAGTGAAGCTGGATCATGAATGATTTGTGTGAACATAGACGGATATATGTAGATCAGGAGGTTCATTCCCTTCACAAACAAACGTAATCCACTGCATCTTCAGATGTCGGGAGTAAATGACGACCACTATGTTCATTATTACATCCAGCAACACAACACCTCAATCACTCAATCAGAGATATTCTTGTATAACTTACATCTCTGCTCCAGCATCAAAACAAAGAGGTCGGACTGTTACAGCTGATCTGAGGTAAGACGCTCATGTCAATCAACTATTGTGGGAGTGTCCTCTGTCATGTGACGCCACAACGACAGGCATCTGAGAACGGCTCGATTTGAAAAAGGGGATATTATTTTTACAGATTAATTAAAAACCACTGCATGTGTTTATCATTATAGGGTAGATTTGTACACACACTGACAACACACATTAATGTTCAAACAACATGAAAAAGTGAACTTAGCATCCGATGACCCCTTTAAATATGGTTAACTACACACACAATGAGAGCTGTTTCCTAGTGAGTGAAAAGACAGACCAAATCCATATTCAACTTATTTTCTAACATGCATAAATGTTCTAATCACGTGTTGGTCACATAGATGGCAGGTCCTGATGATCCCTTGTGTCATGGCACTATGACCTTGAGAAAATATAGAGCTCAGTATAAAAGGACACATTTCATTCTTACCATAGTCTAGCACTACTAATCTATGTTTTACCTGCTAACTTTATTCAATCATCAAACAATCCAGGAGGTTAATAATAACACAAGAAATAATAATTCATATTACTATGAAGTCCAAGTTCAATCCAGAATGCCACTCCTTTAGTGGATTTATATGAGGATGTACTGAAATCCACTGAACTACAATATGCAACATGAGGTAGGTGGAGGTGGAGGTGGAGGTGGCTCAGCCTACATTGATGCAGTCCTGCACATTCCTGGTGATGTGAAACAACAACAAAAGATCTGTCAGCAGATGAGTGATATTTTGCCTTCTATCTCTCTATCTGTACATTTACACGAGATGTATGATTGAACAATAGCTAAAGATGTTGTGAGTGTGCATTTTTGTTTCAGTTTTACTCGCTCCATATCCATTAAAAATGTACATACTCCCTATTCTTGTCAAATATCTTCCTTTAATCCTAACTGAGAGATGAATAATACAAATAAAACAAATAAACAAAATATAATCCTACATCTCAAATATCACGGATGTGGTAAAGAAAACTGTGTGACTCCGCTCTATTTCAAAACAAGCAATGCAGCCAGACTTAACAGACGTGATTATTAAAAAGCCAGTATAAAATTTGAACATAGTACATCATTTCTTTGCAAAATACAGAATATTTGTCTAAAATAAATTGTACACATGAACGAAGTAAGTTTACAGTGCAAACAATCCATAACAAAATATTCAAAGCTGATATGCACTACATAATAAAACATATTTGTTATGGAACCTAAGCAAAAATAGGCTCCTACAGATGTTTTACATAATAATATAAATTATTATGTAAGGAAGACCTGAGCTTACTGTTTTTTTTTGTTTTTTTTTTATTTAATATAATCACATATACAGTAAGACATTTGATAACAAGGCCTGATCTTCAGAAGTTTCTCTAAAAACATGGTTCATCCTAGCTAACAAAAATATGTTCTAGGAATATTTTGCTAAAATGAGTTACTAAAACATATTTTCTGAATGTTCGTATGTCTTGAGAAATTTTGCGTTTTTAAAAAACCATTTCATTTTTTTTCTTGATTATTGATTAATAGCAAAAACATTAAGGCAATAAATGTTGCCATATCAAACATTATGGGAATGTTACATGAATGTTGAATGTTTTTGTAGAAACATTTTTTATAAAAAAAACAATAAACAAACATCAAATTAAAATGTTTAAGAGCAAACACTCCATGAAGTATCTACACAATGTTTTTGTGCTAATGGTTTGAGAACATTGTATGTGTGTGTGTGTGTGTGTGTGTGTGCATGTGCCTGTGCGTGTGCGTGCGCACTTGGATGGGTGAAATGCAGAGCACAAATTTCAAGTAAAATTTCACACTTTTCTATTTTAAAAAGCCTAAACTACTATTTTTTAAACATAAATAAATGCTGTTATTTTAAATGTTTTATTCATCAAAGAATCCTGGAAAAGGGTTATAAAAAATATCACAAGATATTAAAAAAATATTCAGCAGCACTGATAATAAATCAGCTGATGAAAATTCAGCTTTGCATCAAAGAAATAAATTACTTTTAAAAGTATATTAAAATAGAAAACTGTTATTTTAAACTGGAATAATATTTCACAGTATTACTGTTTTTCTGTATTTTTGATCAAATAAATGCAGCCTTAATAAGCATAAGAAACGTCTTCATAAAAACATAAAAAAAAACCCTTGCTTTTAAACAGTAGTGCTACAAATAATACAGTATACAGTATAATTTTAGTTCAAGAGCAGTTCATTTCACTGAAGTGTCATGAATATAAAGCACTTCTAGAGAAAACAAGAATTTGTTTTGTTTAACAACATTAAGGGTGAGTTTTAAGACTATTAAATATTTTTAAACACTCTTGTTACATACCTCCACCATGTGGACTCAAACACAAAGTAATAGTAGACTCTTTTTCTATGCCATATGAACCAAGTGTATCATCATCCTGCAGTTGCCTGTCTCTGAAGAAAAATATGAGCTGGTCTCCTATGAAAAACAACAACAATGGCAATGTAAGAAACAGCAAACATTAATGTATCAACCGCATTAAGAGGTAAAGATGTATCAAGAGGTTTTTCTGTAATTAGCATCATTTTACTACAAATGTAATGGTTAAACTATAGTCACTGTAGTAAAATAACAGTTGGTTTTTATAAGGGTAAATCTAACAGATGTTATTTGCAAACTTTTAGTTGTTGCTGCTGGTGGAATGAGTCTTTAGCCATCTTCAAGAAACACTTCTCTTCTATCTTCACTTGACCCTTTAACTCTAGCACTCTGTTCTAATTCTATTCTGTCTACTCATTTTGCATACAGTGGTATGTGTAAGTTTGGGAAACCCTTGTGAAATCTGTGAAAATGTGAATAGTTTTAAGACAGATCATACAAAATGCATGTTATGTTTTATTTAGTTCTGTCCTGAGTAAGATATTTTACATAAAAGATGCTTACATATAGTCCACAAGACAAAAAAAAACCTAAATTATTAAAATAACCCCCTTCAAAAGTTTTTTGCTTGTTTAGTGATACTTGTTCATGAGTCTCTTGTTTTTCTGAATAGTTAAACTGAGCATTGTTCTTCAGAAAAATCCTTGAGGTCCTGCAGATTCTTCAGTTTTCCAGCATCTTTTGCATATTTGAACCCTTTCCAGCACTCACTGTATGATTTTGAGATTAATCTTTTCACACTGAGGACAACTGAGTGATTTAAAAACTTGAAAACCTTTGAACAGGATGCATATGTCCAATTTTTTTCTTGTTTTGTTGAAATATCATGAACTCTGTGTATTCTGACTCAAGACAGTTAGTGTATGTCGAAAAACTCCAATCATATTTTTTTCCCTCAACTTCAAAAATCATTTCAGAATCATCCTACATCACTGCAGAAGAACAGACACAGTGTTTACAAAGAAGATCAAACACCCGCAACAAAAAAGGTAAAACAGTGATATAGGACGATTCTGAAGTGAGAACATGAGATGGGAGTTTTTCGACATACACTAACTGTCATGAACCAGAACAAAAACAGTTGAGGTAGAGTAAGACAAGACGAGCGTTTGGCATTAAAAAAGTATATAAATCAAATCAAAACTCGGGGCACGATATCAGTCCATTATATGGAGAAAAATGCTGAAATGTTTCCCTCAAAAAACATAATTTCTTTACAACTGAAGAAAGAAAGACATGAACATCTTGGATGACAAGGGGCTGAGTACATTATCTGTAAATTGTTGTTCTGGATGTGGACTTCTCTTTTAATGCGTTGTGTTTCCTTCTGGAGCATTAGCGAATGTTTGAACCTTTGTTAATAGTTGTCTTTGAGTCACTCAGTTGTCCTCAGTGTGAAAAGATGGATCTCAAAATCATACAGTCATTGCTGGAAAGAGTTTAAATATGCAAAAGATGCTGCAGGACCTGGAGGTTTTTTTGAAGAACAATGGTCAGTTTAACTATTCAGAACAAAAAAGGGACTCATCCTAATCACTAAACAAAAACAGTAGATCATCCAGGTAACTACACACAGTATTAAGAACCAAGGGTTCCCAAACCTTTAAAAGGGGTTATTTTAAGAATTTCAATATATATATTATATATATATATATATACCAAATAAAAAATAATTTATCATCTCTTATTTTGTTAAAATTATTCACATTTTCACAGATTCTGCAAGAAGTTCCTAAACTTTCACGTCACTGTATCTTACATACAAAAATATTGACCCTCTAACACTATTCTATTCTATTCTGTTCTATTCTGTTCTATTCTATTCTATTTTTCTATCGTTTTCTTTTTATTTATTATAAAATTTAATTTAAAATTATAAAGTCTTTCCTCATGTTTATATATGATAGTTAATGCTGTTTTTAAATAAACAACACAAACAAACATAACAATAACCACAGAAACTGAACACTATCACGAAAGCCTTCGGGAAAGAATCTTCTTCTGAACTCTTTAACAGTCATGTTCTTCAATTCCTCCTCTGAATCCACATAGACTGTTCTTCTTCTTCCGTCCAGCTCCCTAATAAAAATTTGGCAAATCATTTTGCATGTGCAAATTTAATGCAGAATTTAATATTAATTTAAAATGAACAATGCGCTGCTGCGTTTAGTTTTACTTTCACTATTGTGCATAACGTCCAGTCAGAGATGGTCTCTGCCCACTTGCTCCAGCCCTGTTTTTTTATCTTTGTATTTATGTACAGGCTACGTGTGTGTGTTTATAATCTTCAGTAACAAAGCAGTTTATAGTGTTATATTAAATATGTCTAGAGTTAGGCTACATCTCATTGTCACAACATTATGATTAAAATTATTATCATGTACAAAAAAAACAGTTTTTTTTTACCCAACCGCTGGGTTATGCCTGTTGGGTCATTATGTTGGGTTATTTTTCCAGTGTTGGGTTAGTCAACTGTACTCCAAAAATAAAAATAAATTGCTGTAAAACACACATCGTCTTATTTGTTATTGGCAACTGAAGTAAATAGTTGGGATGAGACCTTAAAACTTAAGTTTATGCTCTTGTTGTTATCAGGCAAGGCAAGAGACATATACAGTGGTCTGACTCCAAATGATATGGCTAATTATCAGAGTCTAAAAGCTGTCATGACTAAATGTCTACAGCCTTGTGATAGTGATGAATGGAACCATGTGAATTTTACATCACAAAAGCGTTCACCTGGTGAAACTGCTACAGAGTTTGGCAATGCGTTGAGGCACTTAATGGCCAAAGCATATCCCTCTGTAGATTTTGCTACTCAAGACCTTTTAGCGAAAGATCAGTTTATAGCAAATATTGGGCGTACTGATTTGTGGGTGCAACTTCAAACAGCCAAATTGAAGACTTTAGAGGAGGCCATTAATGTAGTATCAGAACTTATACGAGAATTAGAACAAAATCCCAGGTAGATGCTGGAGTCTGAGGTCTAACTGTTGCTTTATTGGAGGTTGTAGAGGGCTTGAGACAGGATGTTAAATTGGGTCTGAGTTGTTCGATTATGAGGGTTGAGAAGGCGTGGCAGATGGGAGTCAGATGGAAATAGGGAAGTGGCAGGCCACATGCCAGTTTGATAACCTTGTTTTGGTTGTAGATTTTTTAGTAGCCAATATCATGACACAAGAGATTCTGCTGGGTACTGATTTTTTACAAAAATTTAAGGCTGTTATTGACCTGGGGAGTAGGCAGTGTAGCATCATGGGATTCAAAGAAGTGGCTGACAATCTTAAACAGATGCAAGATTGTGGTATTATTCAGCCTTCATGTAGTCCATGGGCTGCACCTATAGTCCCTGTAGGGAAAAAGGATGGGGGTTTGCATTTTTGCGTTGATTATCGGAAATTGAACGATGTCACTCGCAAGGATGCATACCCCCTTCGGGAATCAATTCGGGAATTGGTAATGCCCAGGACAGTTTGGCTAATGCAAAATGGTTCAGTACCTTTGATTTAGCAAGTGGGTATTGGCAGGATGAGGTAGCACCTAAGGATAAGGCTAAGACTGTGTTTATTACTAGGCAAGGGCTGTTTGAATTTAATGTGTTAGCTTTTGGTCTCACTAATGATCCAAGTACTTTTCAAAGGCTAATGGATTTAGTCCTGGCTGATTTACAGTGGTCCACTTGTTTGAACTATCTTGACGATATTATTGTATTTGGCCAAACTTTTGGAGAGCACTTGAATAGGTCAGGGGAGGTATTGAGTAAACTGCGGGCAGCTAATTTGAAAGTTAAGCCATCAAAATGTAATTTGTTTTCTACAGACGTCCAATATTTAGGTCATGTAATTTCAGCCGAGGGGGTGAGGGCTGATCCCAAGAAGGTAGAGGCTGTTAGGACTTGGCCTGTGCCAAGTAATCAGACAGAGGTGAGGAGCTTCTTGGGATTGGCTTCTTACTATCGTCGATTTGTGCGGGGGTTTGCTGAAATAGCTTGGCCTTTGCACCAGTTGACGGATAAAGGGAAGAAGTTTAAATGGGATGAAGTATGTCAGAAGGCTTTTGTAGAGTTAAAGACCTATCTTATTTCGGCTCCCATATTAGCCTATCCAGACCCTAATAGGGTTTTCATTTTGGATACAGATGCTAGTGATTTTGGTATAGGTGCGGTTCTCTCACAAGAGGTGGATGGCTTGGAATGGGTGGTGGCTTATGCTAGCTGGGCTTTGTCCAAGGCTGAGCGATGATATGCCACTACAAAGAAGAAATTGCTTGGTATGGTCACTTTTGTCAACTATTTTAAGCACTACCTCTTGGGGAGAGAATCTGTCTTAAGAACAGATCACAATTCCTTAAGATGGCTTCACAATTTTCATTGTACATCGGCCAGGGCGACAACATGGTAATGCCGATGCTCTTTCGAGAATTCCAGCATTGGCAATAAGTGAGGGATTGAATGAGTCTGTTTGATCAATTTTGCCTTTTCAAATCACGACTTGCCTAAAATAAGATCTATAGATATAGGCCTAAAAGAGTTCAAGTATAAAACAATGTTAGTTTCAACGTTAAACAGATAAATGTGCGCTATTAGACGCGTACCCAATCCTTTGTGCGGAGAGTGGAAGCTAAAGCTGAATTGCAGGAAATGGAGGTGCCAGCACGATCACTTGCATTTTTTTTCAGTGGAAACAATTTAAAATGTTCCGTCATTTTTGCTTGTAAAGGTAAGAGTAATACATCATTAAGAACTGTTAAGGGTCTTTTGTTTGTGTGCACTCACAATATCAACAAAACGTTGCAAACGGTGCTTTTATTAAATAAAGAAAACAAACATTATGCGCTTTCTGTTGCCTCAACAGGAGCGCTTTACAAAAATTAACGGAAACTCAGCGAACACAAACCGCACAGACATGATACATATATCTATAGAAAGCTTGAAATTATTACTTAACGAAACAAAACTAATACTCTTTCACAAAAACAAAAAACTCTTCAATAAGTAATCTGTAAAGATGCATTTCTCTAAAGGCGCGTCCAATGAGGAGATGGTGAGTCAGGATCTGCAACTTAATCCTTGGGACACTGACTCAGAAAACACTGGTTTGTTGATAAATAATTAAAATATCTCCTTTCTATTTCCCCCGACACATTCATTGTAATTACGTTTGCCGGAGCTGTGTGGGAAGTTTCAGCCCATTGCGTGCGCTTGAACGCGGATCTCTTCCTGCGCTGATTTGCTGCTGCTAGTGGAGACTCTAAACGCTTCCGGAGTCGGTCTCGAAAGTGAAAGCGAAAGTGAAGTCTGGTGTTGTTTCCACCTGCGCAGAAATTTGTTTTCATCACCATAATTGGTGTATGTATAAAATATCAAAATAAGGATAAGCCTAGAACAGGCCCGAAGCCCAGCCGCGTCTGAACTATGACCTAAAAATTGTCCCGAAGCCCGGACTTATTTATAACATTTTAGACATTGTATAAACTGACTCATTTATAAAGTTAAATAAAACATTTTTAACTAATAACTATACTATTAATATTGTTTTTGATATTAAAATGTACAACCCCCCCCAACCCCCCAACCACCCACGAAACGAACTGTGATTGGTTGTTTGACATGTCGGTCAAACGGCCTTATGGGCGGGCCTTGGCCAAAGAAAGCTGCTATGAATTCCAGACCTTCAGCCGTCAGTCTGAAGGTCTGGCTATGCGAGACTACGCGATCAATGACTTTAGCTGTGTTCGACCTTATCTACGGCTACAGACGGCGATCAACGAGAGCAGCCGAGAGCAGTCGGGGGCGGAGTTGAAAACGGAGCTGTCAAGTCAGAAGGTGTGTTCGACTTAACGCAGCGCTGCGCAGCTCGATCAAATTCTGACTTGAAGCAGTGCATGCCGGTTAGAAACTTTGTCCGACTTGAGGCGGCGCCGACGCCTCGTGACTGTCACGTGTGGCATCAAAGTACCGCGATAGCGATTCGAGAGCAGCGACTGATTCAGCGGCGCAGTTTCTTCAGAGCAGCTGCAGGAGCTCTGATGATCACATGACTGTTTCACGATTGGCCAGATTCACCGCATGACAACGATCACGTGTGTTAACATCCTCAAGTCCGATAATGCTGACAAATCTGTGTTTTTAGAACAATAAAAGTGTTTTTACTGTAGTCGCAATGTTATATTGAGTCAGATCTATCATAAAACACTGGTAAAAGAAAATATAAATAATATATGTTTATGTTGATCATTATTCTTGTTCAGATGGCGCTGTATTAAGCAGTATATGAAACGTGTTTCTGTTGCTCATGAAAATGCTTTTGAAAAGTCTGTTTTTGATAAATATTGCATTTAATTCACTTCATCTGTGTTAGAGCATGCAAACACCACGAGAGCTTCACTAATGAGAGCAGAAAGTGTCCGACTTGACAGCTTCGTTTTCAACTCCGCCCGTGACTGCTCTCGGCTGTTCTCGTTGATCGCCGTCTGTAGCCGTGGATGAAGTCGAACACACCTTTCGGGTTTGAGTCGTTCGTTCATCACGTGACGGCTCCATAAGCCAAATCTATGCAGTGTGAGCCAGAAAGAGAATTGATTAGTTCATCTCTTGAGTCTTCAGGTTTGAGTCGTTCGTTCATCACGTGACGCCCCATAAGATGAACGAATGACTTGAAAAACCCGAAGACTCGAAACAGGTGAACTAATTCCAGTACAGAATCTAATAGGATGTTGTGCATGCGCGACTGAACGAATCACTCCCCGAGACGACTTCGTCCCGAGTCACATTAAAGATTCGTTCAAAATGAACAAATCGTTCAAGAATGACTCATCACTACAAGTCATTTCCCTTGGCGGCCATTTTTGAAACGTCTCTCGGGCAGGCTAGTGCAGCTCCTATCTCTTTGAATGAGGAAACATCAAATACTCCAAAACTGTTTGCCAATCTTACAACTGAATTTTATATTTTAAATCACCAATAAAATGTGACAACAACTGCCTCATAAATTTTGTTCCTTATGCTCCAGTAGCGTAGTTTTTGATGCGAGACCAACCAAGGCGCATGCACAGGCATGAGGGCAAGTTTACTCTTTAGCAGACGCTTTTATCTAAAGCGACTTACAAATACAGAACACAAGAAGTGATTAATCTCAGAGGCATTAACATGAGAAATGGCAGAAATGGAAGTATCAGCTTTCATTGAGATCTTTTGTAGAGACAGTGTGAATCTGTGTTCTTTATGGACGCTGCACTGAAGGGTTGTTATTCTGTTAACTGCTGACCCTTTACATATGTTTTTGGTCTGGTTGAGTCATTTGTTGTGACCTACTGTTTCCTATTTTTCATATTTCTACAAGGTTTCCATTATAAATTCACTTGTGCCATGAAATATTTTACTTTAAACGCTGAAATCAGAGAAGATTATGTGATAGTGTACACTGTGTGCAGAATTATTAGGCATGTTGATAATCTGGTCATATTTTTTTTCCAAACACATTTTACCAATTCCAAACCACAACAATCTTAATAACTACTATTAATTTTGTATTTAATCATTTGTAAGTGATATATAACTGTCCGTGAAGGCTGGAAGTGAAAAACTCCTTATATTCAGGTGTGCATAATTATTAGGCATGTTTTCTTTTACAGATAAAATGAGCCAAAAAAGATATTTATCCCAGACTGAAAAATCCAAATTATTAAATGCCCATGAGAAGAATGCAATACTAATGCATTACAAGAATTTGCAAAGTTAAGTCTTGACCATTGGACAGAGAAATGCTTGTTGAGTCTGCATGGTCAGAAAAAACAGGTGGACAAGAAAAGCTGCATGTTAACTGCAAAAGAATTAGGAATTAAGGTGAAGAATTAGGTGTGACACCATCAGGAACCGTTTCCAGTTCTCCAGCACCACCATTTTCCAGAACTGCAACCACCCTTGAGTCTTCAGAAGTACAATGTGTCAGGTTCTCAGAGACTTTTCTTGGTAAAAAAATCCTAAAAAATGCCCCTGACTTAATAAGAATAACAAGCTGACGTGTTGTGAAATACATGAAGACAGTTTTTTTTATAGGCTTTATAGACAGATAAGTTGAGAGTGACTCTTGAGGGACCAGCACCACATTCTCTTGTGCCTCTGATTCAAGAATTTATCTTCCAAAATCTGGCAGTAAGTTTTGGGAGTTCATGTTTAGTCTCCTATCCTGAAAAGTCTGACTTGCAGAGATGGACTAAAATGAACTCCCAAAATGTACTGCTAGATTTCAAATTCTTGAATCAGAGGCTCAAGAGAATGTGATGCTCGTCCTTCAAGAGTCACTCTCAACTTATCTGTCTATAAAGCCTATAAAAAAAAAAAACTGTCTTCATGTATTTCACAACACGTCAGCTTGTTATTCTTATTAAGTCAGGGGCATTTTTTAGGATTTTTTACCAAGCAAAGTCTCTGAGAACCTGACACATTGTACTTCTGAAGACTCCAGGTAGGTTGCAGTTCTGGAAAATGGTGGTGCTGGAGAACTGGAAACGGTTCCTGATGGTGTCACACCTAATTCTTCACCTTAATTCCTAATTCTTTTGCAGTTAACATGCATCTTTTCTTCTCCACCTGTTTCTTCTGACCATGCAGACTCAACAAGCATTTCTCTGTCCAATGGTCAAGCCTTAACTTTGCAAATTCTTGTAATGCATTAGTATTGCATTCTTCTCATGGCCATTTAATAATTTGGATTTTTCAGTCTGGGTTAAATCTCTTTTTTGGCTCATTTTATCTGTAAAAGAAAACATGCCTAATAATTATGCACACCTGAATATAAGGAGTTTTTCACTTCCAGCCTTCACGGACAATTATACATCACATATAAATGATTAAATATAAAATTGACAGTAGTTATTAAGACTGATGTGGTTTGGAATTGGTAAAATGTGTTTGGAAAAAAAATATGACCAGAATATCAACATGCCTAATAATTCTGCACACAGTGTATTTTATGATAGTAAATTTGAATGATATTTTACTGATGAGCTCACAGTATGAACATATGTATGGGATTTATATGATGCTGTACTGGAATGCACTGAACTACAATATCCAACATGATCCACTGGATTCTGGCTCAGTCTGCTGCATTGAAGCTAATTTTTCCATAGATTCAGTCCTGGGCATTTCTACATCTTCATCTTCAGGTGGAGGAAGACCTATGAGAAATGATGTGAAACAACAAGATCTGTCAGAACCTGAATGATATTTGCCTTAAAACAGTCTGTCTGTACCTTTAACATGAATTGTATGAAGGATCAATAATTATCATGTTTTACACAAGCTCACATTTATATTAAGTAAAAGGAAGACTTGTTATGGCTCAGGAAAAAAGGGAAATGTCACTGGATAAACATATAGTAAACTGTCAGCAACATTTAAACAATGATAAAACACAAAACTCAGTAAAAACGTAAACAAACCAGTGTATGACCAACATTCAATGAATTGTTTCAAATCACGTCCACAGTAAAAATATATGATAACACAGCGTGATTTTGAGAAGTTGGTGTTAAAACTAAAAAACCCAGCTAACAAAAATATATAGACTGTTTTGCTAACTCATTAGTAACATTATTTATTAATGTTTTTAGAACTTTCAAAACATACAGTTAAAAAAAATAAAATAAAAAAATTCTTGTTTATGTGAAGGTTGGCAAGAACATTAAGGGACTGCTCCATATTATCATTTTACAAACATTATGGGAATGTTAGTTTGATGTTGAACGTTTTGAAAGTTGTAAGTAGTAACGTAAAGAAAAGAAAAAAAGAACATCCAACTAAAATGTTTAAAGGAGAAGTTCACTTCCAGAACAAAAAATGTACAGATAATTTACTAGATGTTCATGTCTTTCTTTCTTCAGTCGTAAAGAAATTATGTTTCTTGAGGAAAACATTTCAGGATTTTTCTTCGTATAATGGACTTCATTGGTGTCTGATTCTGAACTTACAAAATGTAGTTTAAATGCAGCTTCAAAGACTCTAAATGATCCCAGCTAAGGATGAAGTCTTATCTAGCGAAACGATCAGCCATTTTCTAAACAATTTGACAAATGTGTATACTTTTTAACCTCAAATGCTCGTCTTGTCTCGTCTCTGTGATGCACATGTGTAGTCTGTGTAATCCAGGTCAATACAGTTAGGGTATGTTGAAAAACTCCTGTCTCATTTTCTTCTTCAAAGTCAAAAAACATTAAAATCGTCCTATATCGCCGTTTTACATTTTTTTTGTTAAGGGTGTTTGATCTTCTTTGTAAACACTGTGTCTGTTCTTCTGCAGCGATGTAGGATGATTTTGAAATGATTTTTGAAGTTGAGGGAGAAAATACGATTGGAGTTTTTCCACATACACTAACTGTCTTGAGTCAGAATACACAGAGTTCAGGGAGAGAAAGACAAGACGAGCGTTTGACATTAAAAAATATTTAAATTGTATTTTTTTTATAAAAATAATAGATTGTTTCGCTAGATAAGACCCTTCTTCCTCGGCTGGGATTGTTTACAACCCCATTTGGGATCATTTGAAGCTGCATTTAAACTGCATTTTTAGAAGTTCAAAATCGGGGCACCATATCAGTCCATTATATGGAGAAAAATCCTGAAATGTTTTTCTCAAAAACCATCATTTCTTTACGACTGAAGAAAGAAAGAACATCCAAGTAAGTACATTATATGTGAATCTTTGTTTTGGAAGTGGACTTCTCCTTTAAATCATTTTAAACTCGTGTTACATACCTCCACCACGTAGATGTTGAACTACATGAAGAGTAGATTCGTTTTGTATGTTATAAGAACCAAGTGTATGACCATCTTCCAGTTCTTTGCCCGCGAAGATTAATCTGATTTGGTCTACAAAAACAAAAAACAAACAAACAAACAAAACAAAACAAAACAAAACAAACAAACAAACAAACAAAAACCCCAGCAAGATTAAGTAAACATTAATATAATCAACCTCATTAAGAGGTGAAGATGCATCATTAAGAGTGTTTTCCTGTAATTAGCATAATTTTACTACAAATATAATGGTTAAAATATCACTGTGGTAAAATAAGAGTTAATATTTGTAAGGGTAAATCCAACAAATGCGGAAAAACGGACAACACTTACATATTATTGTTCTTTTGTTGGTTTACATTGCTTCTATTGTGCTCATTTGTAAGTTGCTTTGGATAAAAACATCTGCTAAATGACTAAATGTAAATGCAGCCTAAATGTTCAGGACCTTTTCAGTGATAATGATATTGACACATATGATAGCTAATGTTGTTTTTAAATGAATTAAACAAACATACATGACGATAACATAGAAACAGAACAACTAAGAGTTTGACTCACCTTCCTTTCCGGGGTCGATTCTTCTTTTCAACTCTAAAACATCCATGTTCTTCATTTCCTCCGAATTCAGATATATCTTTTGTCTTACCTTTTAAATCTTTACAAAAAAGGTGGTAGCTCATTTTGCATGTGCAAATTTAATGTCGAATTTAAAATGTAATTGAAAATGGAGAATGCGCTGCTGCATGCGTTTAGTTTTACTTTCACTATTGTATATAACGTTCATGTTGCAATGTGTCCTGCAGGGGGCGACTGTGATCCACTGATGAAGAAACTCATCACTTGCCAAAAAAATTAATTAAACAAATTGCACAAAATGACATCACACTGTAGCCTATATTAACACATGGGATTTTGACCTACAGTACGCCTGTGTGGTTTAACTGTGAATATTATGATATGTGATGAATTTTTATGCAGTAATATATAGTGAATTTTATCCAGAAATCATGATGTTCAAAAAAAAATAAATAAAAACGTTATATCTTTACTGTAAAGATTAATATCAAAAACTAATAGTAAACTAATGCAAATAAATAACAGTAAAAACATGTGTTAAACATGTGCCAGATGAGCCTTGCAGATCACTCCTCTGTGACCCCTGATAAAGGGAGCAAGAAGAGGTAGAGAGAGAGTGAGTTAGCATAGTAGTACTCTCTGGTGTGGCATTGTAACTTATCAATAATTTGATATCATAGAAACATCATTTCCACCAAATTATACTATAAAATATACTAGTCACTTAAACACAACACCATTATCAATGCAAAACAAAATGAAATGTAACTTCAGGACGGGTCAAGTCAACATAATAAACAACATAATAATACTCTACCTCCCTGTCGAAACAGGAGAAAAGTGTAAGCAAAAGAAATGGCAACCACCCCCTACAGGTTCCAACAGAAAAAAACAAAACAAAAAAAATCATATATATATATATATATATATATATATATATACACTACCGTTCAAAAGTTTGGGGTCAGTACATTTTTTATTTTTTATTTTTTTTATTTTTTATAAATTAATACTTTTATTCACCAAAGATGTATTAAGTTAATAATTAAAAGTTTATTAAAAGTTCATAATAAATAATTTACATTGTTATAAAATATTTATATTTTGAATAAACACTGTACTTTTTAAACTTGTTATTCATGAAAGAATCCTGAAAATTACAGAAAAAATATTTGGCAGCACATCTGTTGATATTATCCAACACTGATCATTCTAATAATAAATCCACATATTAAAATGATTTCTGAAGGATCATGTGACACTTAAGACTGGAGTAACAGCTGATAAAAATTCAGCTTTTCATCACAGGAATAAATTTTAAAGTATGTTAAAATAAAAAAAACATTATTTTATATTGTAAAAACATTTTGCAATATTACTGTTTTTTTCTATATTTTTAATCAAATAAATGCAGCCTTGATGAGCATAAGAGACTTCTTTAAAGACTATTACAAGTCTTACTGACCCCAAACTTTTGAATGGTAGTGTGTATATATATATATATATATATATATATTGGGCCACTAGTATTTTCAGCAGCTAAAAAATGGTTTAAAGTAAGTTATTTCTATCTTTTGCTGTAGTGTGTCAGTAGGAAACATCAGTTTACGTTTCCAAACATTCTGTTTGCCATTAATTGTAATAATCTTGTGATATTTTTGTTTGCACAAGGAGTCTGACAACAGCCAGTGCTCCACACAGAGATCTGATCTCACCATCATCCAGTCTGTCTCTGAAATCACATGAAGAAACAGAACAAACTGAGACAGACTAAATCCAGAAGAACTGTGGCAACATCTCCAAGATGCTTTAAGTAACCTACCTGCAAAACTACCTGAAAAACTCTGCACAAGTGCACAAAGGGCAAAAGCTGCTTTAAACGCAAAGGATGGTCACAACAAATGCTGATTTATTTTAGTGAATAGAAGTTCATTGATGTCACGCTGGCGTTGTGTGCAGAGAAAGACGAGGTGAAGCGAGGAGGTCTAATGCATAGACTTTTATTAAAATAATCCACAGAGAGACAGGAACGGACGGGAAACAGCAGGGAATAGCAACCACAACGTAAACTCAAGGAATTGACAATACAATCACCGACAAACTTGACATACACAACCAAACCTTAAATACACTGAAACAACCAATCAGGGGGAGACAGGTGAACTATGACACAGGGATGTAATAATTGAAAAGGGAAACGGAAAGTCCAAATATGGGCAACGCTGGGGAACAACACACACAAAACAGTCCAAAGGGTCTGACAATTGATAAAGAAAATCTATTTGTGACATTGTTTTTGACAGCATCTTCATTTTATGTGCCTAACTGCCTAAAAATGTTAACAGTACTGTAGTTTTGTAGGTGTAGGTCTCTTAAAGCATCTTGGAGATGTTGCCACAGTTCTTCTAGATTTAGTCTGTCTCTGTTTTTCTGTTTCTTAAGACAGACTGGACTGAATGATGGAGAGATCAGATCTCTGTTTGCACAAGGAGTCTGACAACAGCCTGTGCTCCATACAAAAATCACTGGATTATTATAATTAATGGCAAAATGAATATTTAGAAATGTAGACTGATGTCTGACACACTACAGCAAAAGACTGACTTTAACTGACTTTAAACCATTTTTAGCTGATGAAAATACTAGTGGCCTAAGACTTTTGGCTTATTGCCTTCTTACCACAAACTCTTCCCCTGATTATATACATGTCATTTTCACAGCTCACAACTTTTTAAAACAGTTTTATGGAGGTTTGTTTACTGAGAGTTTTATTCACAAAGACATTTCATTAGCTGAACAATCAGTGTGTTGTTAAACAAATCCATCACAACCTCATTTTCGTTCCGGTCAAAAATATGGCTCTAAACTCTTAAAAAATAAAGGTTCCAAAAACGTTTCTGCAGCACCATTTTGGAACCTTTCAGTTCCTAAAAGAACCATTTTGAAAACATTTTAAGAACCTTCTTCGACTCTAAAGAGCCTTTTCTGCATTTGAAAGATTCCATGGATGTTCAAGGATTGTTCAACCACTGATGCCAATAAAAAAAACTGTATTTTTAAGAGTGTACCCTGACATTTATAAAGAATAACCTTTCATAATAAAGTCATAATCTGCTTCCTTACTAAAATGTTTATTTCTTTTTATTCTGTATACATTGCATAAAAATTCCTTACTGTTGAGTAGTTTACTATCAAGGTCAAGAAACAATGTAATATAAAATACCACTGGATCATCTAACTGAATGGTTAGAAAATACTATGGTAGAGGTGTGCTGAATATTAATTAGTTGCCTTGTTTTGAAAAAAAAAAAAACTAATAATTTAAAAAATAAACAATACAATTTATATAGAATTGTATATCTTGGCTTTACAAATTATTGTTACATATTTTATTCCTGTATTGTCTCTACTTTTAAGCTTCTCAGCTGATTACTGAAATCAGACTTTTCACAAAATAAAAATAGTCAAGGGCATGTTTGATTTAATAAACGTAAACAAAAGAAAGGATAATGTACAATTTTTGCATATGAATGTAGAGACATGACATGAGACACATGAAAACACAAACTCCATCATATACTACTGTGTTTTATATTAATATTATTATTATTAATAATATATTAATATTAAATTAGATCAATATTACACTTTATCTGATCAATACTCAATATGAACGTATTAATAATCCTCTGTGGATCATGTGAAGTGGTTTCATTAATGATGCACTAAACTAATTAATACATGTTTTACATTTCCTCTGAATTCAGTGTGCATCAAATGCATTTACATGTTCAGAGTTAATTTCTCCATAGATTTAGTCCTGGATATGAATTCACCTTAACATTTATCTTCAGATGAGAGAGATTCTGTGAAACAGAAAAATAAAAGTTGTTGTCATATATGTCTGTCTGTACCTTTAATTGCTTGGAAGGAATGATAATTAAAAAAATCTTTTGTATTTAATTAAAGAATTTTTACTCAATTTATATATAGCTTATATGTAAAATGTGTACACATTTCCAAAGTGATTGTTTAGGAAAAAGAACACATAGACTTTCCATGGAAAAATATACAGTGTGTTTCACACAGATATAATGAGGTCACATTGCATGTGATAAACTATAAAATTAAAGTCATAAAACAGGTATGAAGCACAAAAGTCATGAAACATCAAAAATGTAAAAAAAAAAAAAAAAAGCAATGTTTTCAATAAACTGTAAAACTTTTATTTATAAGATTTGATCTAATATGTGAACTGATATTCATAACTTTTTTTATGAACAATGTAAGTGAACAATATTTCTATTACTAAAGCTCTGCTAGAGAAAACAAGCATTTGTGTACATTTGATTCTAAGTACTCTTAAATTGACAACCAGCCCCAACCTCCTCTGTTATGATGAAAGGCCAGTTTTAAGAAGAAAAACAGATGATTTGAATCCATAAATACATACGTGGATGCATTGGTGGTTCAATCACAATATGATCATTGTGTTTAATGTCATGAGAGCCAAGTGTACGATCATGAAACAGAAGCTTGTGATTGCAGTAAAGTCCACAGTGTTTATCTGTGAAAGCAAACAATGACAACATGAGGAAGAGCAAACAACAGCGTATCAACTTTAAAAGAAACAAAACTCTAAAGTGTTTGACTTACATCTGCTGTCTTCAGACAAGAGTTTTCTTTTTTTTTCTCTTCAACTGTGTTGTTTCTGAATTCCTCCTCAGAGTTCGCCACAGACACTTTTATTTTAGTCCCTGTTCGTTTGTCTAGAAAACAGACCTGGAAACTCATTCTGAATGTTCTCTGATTTTCCAGACAGAATCTAAAATGAACTTTGATGAGACACTGCAGACAAGCGTGTGAATATGACACCACGGTAATTTCACTCTCACTGTGTTACGACACTCATTTTGAACAGAAATCAAAGTCTACAAACACATTTTCAGTGGCCTTAAAGGGAAAGTTCACACAAAAATGGTCATTTGCTGAAAATGTGCTCAGACGTCCAAGATTAGGATGAGTTTATTTCTTCATCAGATTTGTAGAAATGTGTCATTCCTTCACCGTCTCACCAATAGATCCTCTGCAGTGAATGGGTGCCGTCAGAATGAGAGTCTAAACAGCTGATAAAAACATCACAAAACACAAGTGATCCACACCACTCCAGTCCATCAGATAACAAGAAAGTCAAACACACCTACTGATATTAATCATACAAAAATAATAAATAAAATAATAATCAGTTTGAGCGATGCTGGATATAAGTTTGTCACAACGTGAAGTCCGCTTGATCTATAACCAAGTTTTTGTGCAATGTTTTGTTATTGACAACGAGAATATGCGCGTAAAAAAAAAACTTTTTTGTCTCCAGCCTGTTTCCATCCAACTGGCTTTTTACAAATAAAATGGTGTGCGCAATGACGTCATCCCTAAAAAAAAAAAAAAAGATTGTCGCAGCAGTTTTTAGTGCATCGCAAAAAAAAGTTGCCCTTGAGCTGTTTCCATTCATAATTTTACCTATTGCGCAAATTACATAGGCTAATAGCCTGTTCTTTAATTTCTAACCTATTTTCAGTTAATTTTAAGCCAGCAGTAGTAATTTTCAATCCATATTTGAGTTAATAAAAACAACCCAGTATGCTGGATCAAATATTTAACCCAACTGGCTGGGTTAAAATAACTAAATAATTGACCATATTTGACTAAGCGTTGAGTTGCCAAAATAACCCAAATTGGCAGCGTTTTTTTAGTAAAAAAAAAAAAAAGTAGAACATTTGATAACATGGCCTGAACTTCACAGGTTTCCCTAAAAACATGGTTCGTCCTACCCAGCTAACAAAAATATGTTCTAGGAATGTTTTGTAGCTAAAATAAGTTATGAAAACATATTTTCTGTTCTAAGATCTTTCAAAATCTCCAGTTTTAAAAAAAGATTAGCAAAAACATTAATAGAATGTTTCATACTGTCAATTTACAAACATTATGTGAATGTCACTTTGAATATTAAATGTTTTGATTACTTAAGTAAAAACACTTAATAAACAAACATCAAACTAAAATGTTTAAGAGAAATAAACTATCTACACAATGTTTTGAGAGCATTAAAGAGCAGACAACTCAAAACATTCTATTAATGTGGAAGAATGTTTGTTCATAACTTTCAGAGAACCTTTCCTGGGAAGTTAAAATCCTAAAAATTATGATTACATAGCTGACCCTTGTGTGTCTGTGTGCTTTTATTGTTTAATAGCTATATATACACATATATATAAAGTCAAATAATACAATATACAGTATCATTTTAGTTGAAGAGCAGAATTCACTGAAGTGTCCTGAATATAAACGGAGACTTTATAGGAGAAGTCCACTTCCAGAACAATAATTTACAGATAATGTATTCACCCCCTTGTCATCCAAGATGTTCATATCTTTTTTTCTTCAGTTGTAAAGAAATTATGGGGTTTTTTTGAGGAAAACATTTCAGCATTTTTCTCCAGGCTAGGCCTACATAAAAGGAACCAAATAAATATAAGAAATGTAGAACGACATTGTATTTTTGTTGTTCTGAGCTGAGTAATTACTTATAAATTGTAGTCTGTTACTGATTACAGATTACAAGATGTAATCTAGATTACTCATTTCAAGTAATGTAATCTGACACCTAATAGATTACTTTTAGATTACTTTTTTGTTACGGAGTGAGGAATGAAGTGTGAAGTGGGCAGATCCAACTGCAAACTTTATTAACAGGACGAGACAAAGACATGGTCAAGGCAGGCAGGATGAGACGATGGCTAACAGGTAAATAGACAGCAAAAACAAAGAGTAGTCCATAACACAGGCGAGGGTCGATCAGTGGCGAACGTTATCCGAAGGGCGAGGCAATAGAGTAATCCAGACAGGTGAGAGTTTCAATAGGCAGGCAGCGAGACAGACAAGACGATATAACAATGCGAGGGATCAAGACTCGGATGACTAGGACAAGAACAAGACTAGACTAAACTCGAAAACAAACTGACTAGGGCTCCGTACAGTTGCTAACACACAAAACAAGTGCTAAACACAAACCAATACTCGACGACAACTGAGAGGAAGTACGGGGTTTAAATAGTGTCTCTGATTGGACGCAGGTGATGGCCACAATGGCTGATGGGGAACGTAGTCCGGGGTGTGGTGTAACAGTCAGTGTGATGTAAATGTCAAAGCGACCTCTGGTGGCAAGCAGACTGACGTTCAGGAACGGGTTCGTGACATTTTTATTTAAACTGTTTGAAACTTTTTTTGTTTGTTATATCAACATCATAAAATGCATTAAACATCGAACCAGAGGTTTCTGAAATTGGCCTTAATGTAAGAACTGCAGTGAGTTGATAAGGTAATATTTAATGAAATCATAAAAAACACTTAAACACTAAAACTATAAATATTTAATCAAATTAATACATTTAATGTCAATGTGACCATTAACTGTCATCACAGAACTGTAAACATGCAAATGTGTGTTCAATTATTTAATTATTAACTTCTTCAGACATATGTTTTGTTAATATTTCACGTCAAAGGGGTTTGGCTGACAAATACAATTGGGAATCCCTGCATTACATGAACATAAACATGAAAATAATGATTTTCATGCCCAAAGTCTGTCCTGAAGGTCAGTGGATTTGATGAAGACATGTTTCACAGCTATATACAATTTCCAATGTTTAATAATTTGCATAAATGTTTCAGACATGGTCTAATTGCTTGAGAGGTGTTTTTCCATGCAAATTTATATTAAACGACATTTGTGAATATAGCCTAAACTAAATGCCATGACGCACAGTAGGAAAGGAATTTTAAGAAAGGAATAATTAGGGCAAATCAACACATTTTGAATTATTTACTTCCATTGTGTGTATAATCATGTAATCCATAAAATGTTGATTATGAGTGTTTTAAAATGGAACATGCTCTAATCACAAGTACCTAATTTCTGGAATCTGATTACATAACCCAGACTACACGTGGAGAATCTTGTGATGTTATCAGTGCACACTAGTTCCTCAAGGGCACTTGCTGGTACTTTTAAAGGACTTCACCTCAGTGTTTCTGTACGTGGAACAGAACGAGCTGCTCATATCTGACATTTACAGACTGTCTGAAACATCCCACATCATGCCACAAAAACACACTTGCAGAACCACTTCCTGTCTGCAGATGAATGAGTCACTCGTCGTCTGTGTGCATCTTCAAACAAGAACATCCCCTTACCAGGCTTTCTGACTATATTTGTCCAGATGAACAAAAACATGTATCATAATTGTTAAAAAGGCCTGCTGTATATGGACTTTTATTTTGAATGTTTTTTGGCGCTCAGCCAGGGTGTGAATGCACCGTCAATGCAGCAATGTTAAAACCAGCTCCGCCCATTTCTAGCAGGTGGTGGTGATTTAGTGTTTGGTAGAAATAGACCTGCATGGAATGGGTGAAAAAAGGGGACATTGATGCTTGCTTTGTTTGGTGTTGTGTGCGTATAATAGATGAACCAAGTAAGTTAATTTATGTATTTCAGCTTATGTTAATTGTGATTTGTCTAAACATGTATTCTGTTTGAAAGTATTTGCTGAAATGCAATTTATAGAATTATTTTCTGTGTTCATATACATGTGATTGTTGATTTATTGTTGGAAATTTGTTGGCTACCTTTCTTTGTCTGAATGTAAGTTGTTTACTTTAATTCCATTTATTATATGGTTGTTTCAGACCACACATGCACAGAAAATAAAAGACATCAAAGAACTAAAGTTGCATCTTCATGTCTCTGATCGGACGTCTGTGGTGAACTGGTCCCCCACCGGCTATCCCCACTGGGTTAAATCATCCAGTTTTCTTTATGGTCCTTCGAGCCGGAGTCCAGAGTTTTCCACAGTTATGGAGATGCAGCCATCAGAGGATGTTCCTGTTGAGAGACCCAGGAGACAAATATCTCTACCAGCACACTTGCAGGATTATGATTTGAGTGGTTATGATCTACATAGATCCTTATCACCGCCTAGCTATTCCCATAAACCCCCTGGTGTTCTGTCACCTGAAGAGGATGACCGAATTGACACCCCACATGTAGCAGCACAGCATGGTGATTATCACAGTCCACAACAGTGGTATGTAGCAGATCGCTGGGATCAGCATATGGAAGCCCTGCGAGAAGAGAATGCTGATTTAAAGAAACTCCAAAGTGACTTGATTACTACAGTTCAGCAGCTAAAGGAGGAAAGGGATGATCTTAAACAAGCCAACGTCAAGTTTGCATCGCAGATGTCTCAACTTGAAGCAGAGGTGAAACAGTTGTTAAGTTGGCAAAATCAACAGTCACAACCTCCACAGGCATCTACCCTTTCAGTATCTTGTCAGTCAAAGGTCCTAGACCGCCCTAAACCAGTTCCAGCCCCAAGGAAGCCGAGATCAACTGAACCCACAGTAAATCCAAACCGTGCTCCAGCCTCTCATGATGCATCGCAAGATAGTAGTTCACCAGAAAGTGTGGAGCGCTCTGAGTATTCAAGCAGTCAAGAAAGCTTGTCCTCTTCAGTCGATGGCCTGTCTCTGAGTTCATCCAGGCAGAGGAAAGTTAAGACTAGTCCAATAAACGATAAACGAATTTGTCAGCGAAAACATGGAGATCATGCCAAGAAGGTGAGAAGTTATTTTCGATCGCCCTCTCCACACCATTCTTCTAGACCACGGCATAACCTGTTTTCTAGGAGTAGGAGAAGGCACCACCACTCTCCAAGCCCACCTACTGACCAGGAAAGAGTATATCGTGGCCCTGCACCTACAATTCCTGACCTGATTCACCCAAACCCTAGAGAGTTTGCACGGCTTAAGATCGCTTTAGAAAACATTCTTCCAGCTGACGCTACAGAGCGCTTTAAATTTCATGTCCTGCTAGAACATCTCAAGCTTGAAGAGGCTCAGTTAATTGCTGAATCTTACAGCAGTTCACGTCATCCATATACCAACACTATGGATGCCCTCAATCAACAGTATGGCCAGCCACACCAGTTAGCATTGCAGCGCATAGTGGAATTGATGGATGGGCCCAGCATCAGTACTGGAGATATTAAAACTTTTCGAATGTATGCTCTAAGGGTGAGATCCTTGGTGGGAATGCTGAAGCAACTGGGTAAGCCTGGCATGGTGGAATTGAGATGTGGCTCACATGTGTCCAGACTTCTGAGTAAATTGCCACATGATCTGCGGAGCAGTTTTAGAAGGTTTATTTATCCTCTAGACATAAAGATTCCTACCCTCCTCAACTTTGCAGACTGGTTGGAATATGAAATCCAAGTTCAAGAAGATTCCACAAGGTATACGAGCCGTTCGGGCAGAGGATACTCAACCAGTTCGTCCAGGGAGATGCCAAGGAAGGTGAAATCATACTACAAAGGGACAGAAGTTCTACTTGGCACAGAGAAATCCCCTTCATCACCACCATATTCCTCATCAGTCACAGCTAAGACTACAAAAGGGAAAGCTTACTGCCCTTATTGTGATAACAACAAACACTCTTTGAATAATTGTGTAAATTTCTCTCAACTCTCTAAATCTCAGAGGCAGAATTGGATCAAGGGGCACAACCATTGCTGGCGCTGCGGACGGGGCCATAGATCATCAGAGTGTAACCTTAAGATGCGTTGCAAAACCTGTGATGGTCGTCACTTGCTTGTTTTACATGAGGTTAATGCATGGAACAAGGAGAAAGCAGTGGAAAAACAGGAACCATGTGCTGGCCCTGTTATGGGTGAGGCTGCCAACGATGTGTTATTCATTGACAAGCCTCCAGGAAGTCGTAAGGTACTGTTAAAGATATGCAAAGTCATTCTAAGAAATGGAGATCGATCCATGAATGCTTATGCCATTCTTGATGATGGCTCAGAAAGAACCATCTTGTTGAATGCTGCAGCAAATCGGCTGAAACTAAAAGGTAAGGCAGAGGACTTGCCCCTACGCACAGTCAGACAAGAATTAAAGATCCTGCATGGGGCGGCCGTTTCCTTTTACATTTCACCAGCCTGCCAGCCAAACAAGATGTATCAGATCAATGGAGCCTTCACTGCATCAGAGTTGGGGCTTGGAGTGCACTGTCATCCAGTTAAAGATTTGCAGAAAAGGTACCATCATCTTAAAGGACTTCCCCTCCAAGAGATTGAAACTGCTCATCCGGTTTTGCTCATAGGATCTGACTGCCCTCACTTAATCACCCCAGTCGAGCCAGTCCGCTTGGGGCCACCAGGGGTCCTGCTGCGGTCAAAACTCTCCTTGGATGGACTTTGCAAGGACCGGTTCAAGCTCTGCAACATCATCTTAAAGAGCAACAATGTCTGTTCACTACAAGTTGGTCACCCTCTGCTACTTTGCATGAACAAGTTGAAAGACTCTGGCAAATGGATGTCCTTCCTTGGAGGGATGAGAAAATTAGTACCCGATCAGTACAAGACCAGCAGTCACTAAAACTACTAGAACAAAAAACTATCAGAATTGAAGTTGATAAAATTCAACGATATGCTACCCCACTGCTCAGAGTCAAAAATATGCCTCCTCTTTGTGCACCTAAAGCAGCAGTAATGCCTCAGTTAAGAAGCCTAGAGCGTCGTCTCATTAAGTCCCCTGATCAAGCAGCTATCTACCAGGCTGAGATTAAAAGACTAGAACAGGCTGGGTACATCGCTGAACTGCAGTCGGGAGAAGAAGATCCTCAAGTGAGCTGGTATATCCCACACCATATGGTTGAACATAACGGGAAACATCGAGTGGTTTTCAATTGTTCATTCCAGTTCCAAGGGAACAACCTCAATGAATTGTTACTTCCAGGACCAACGCTGACTTCCTCACTACTGGCTGTGCTATTAAGATTCCGGGAACATTCTATCGCTATCAGTAGTGACATTAAGGGAATGTTCCACCAGATTAGACTTCTGCCTGAAGATCGGCCCCTTCTCCGTTTCTTATGGAGAGATTTAGATATGGAAGTGAAGCCCAGGGTCTATGAATGGCAAGTTCTCCCCTTTGGGACCACTAGTAGCCCATGTTGTGCTGTCTTTGCCATGCAGAAGCACATCCTGGAAAACAGTCAGCCTGGTGAAAAGGTACGTGATGCGGTATTGAAGGCATTTTATGTTGACAATTATCTGCAAAGTCTACCTTCTGTAGATGAAGCAAAGCTATTGGTAGATCAACTGCAGAGTGTCTTAGCAGAAGGAGGATTCGAACTCCGGCAATGGGCCAGCAATTCACCCACAGCTATTAGTCATTTGCCAGCAGCATCCAGATCTGACAATGCTGAGCAATGGATTGCTAAGGGTAATTCTCTCAACCATGAATCAGTGCTTGGTCTACAGTGGAACTGTGAAACTGATACCTTGTCCTATAAGGTCCGTGCTGTAGAGTGCCGGGAAGTCACCATGCGTAACATCTATAAAGTGCTTTCCAGCCAATATGATCCTCTTGGCTACATCGTCCCATATACCACTCGTGCAAAGGTAATAGTGCAGCGATTATGGGATAAGAAGAGAGACTGGGATGATCCTAAATTACCTGAGGATTTAGTGAACGAGTGGAACAGATGGTCAAAGGAGCTCAATGACTTACAACATATAGCTTTACCCAGATGCTATTGCAGTGCACCAAAGGATAATGTTTCAAGCCAGCGTGATATCCATATCTTTTGTGACTCATCCGAGTGTGCCTATGGGTCTGTCGCCTATCTCCGAACAGAAGATCAAAACGGAGAGGTGGAAATCACATTCATAGTAGCCAGGTCAAGAGTGGCTCCTAAGAAACGTTTGTCGATCCCTTGTCTAGAACTATGTGCAGCTCTGACAGGTGCTCAGTTGGCTAAGATCCTGCAGAATGAATTGACTTTGCCCATTCACCAAGTTTTTCTTTGGTCTGATTCTACCACAGTTTTAACCTGGATTAAATCTGAATCCTGTCGATTCAAAGTTTTCGTTGGTACACGAATAACCGAGATTCAGGACCTTACCAGCTACTGTGAATGGCGGTATGTGGATTCAGAGAGTAACCCTGCGGATGACATTACTCGAGGTAAAAGATTGGCAGAACTAGGGCCACAAAGTCGTTGGAATACAGGACCATCATTCCTTCAGCTTCCATCAGATCAGTGGCCGGTTACACCTCCATCCTGTGCTATAGCTGGTGATGAACTAAGAAACTCTACGTTTTGTGGTCTGTCTAATATTGTACCTCATTTGTCTATACCTGATCCAAGTAAATTTCTGACCTTTCAAGAGTTATTGACTGCCACTGTAGAATCTCTCAGGGAAAATGGAACCAGCATATCAGCTGTAGACTTTCAACAGGCTGAAATGGCTATCCTTCAGCAAGCTCAGTGGGAAAGCTTTCCTTCTGAGATGGCACAACTTATAGCAGGAAGACAACTAAATACTAACAGTCGACTACTTAGCCTTGCCCCTGAACTTGACCCTGCAACGCAGCTCCTACGGATAGGAGGACGTCTTCGTCGTTGTGAAGATATTGAGTCTGGGTTGATGCATCCTATTGTCCTTGATCCCCAACATCCAGTCACTACCCTTCTCATTAAGGACTATGACATAAAGCTATTCCACCCAGGTCCTGAGAGAGTACTGGCAGAGATGCGCAGGAAATACTGGATCCTTCGGGGTAGGGAAGCAATTCGACGTTATCAGCGTAAAGATTGTCCAGTATGTCAGAAGTTTCGTAAAACCCCACAGATACCCAGAATGGCAGATCTGCCTCCAGCCAGACTACGTCTATTCAAACCTGCCTTCTATTCTACTGGCATTGATTGTTTCGGGCCATATCTGGTAAAAATTGGGCGTAGAAGTGAGAAGCGCTGGGGTATCTTGTTCAAGTGCATGACTACACGTGCAGTGTACATTGACCTTCTCCCAAGACTTGATACTGACTCTTTCCTCATGGCCCTCAGGCGTTTTATAGCTAGACGTGGAAAACCTTTTGAGGTCTTGTGTGACCAGGGCACCAATTTTAAAGGAGGAGAAAAGGAACTGCATCAGACATATACTGAACTAGCTCCAGAGCTTCAGGAACAGCTTGCCTGTCAGCAGATTATCTTTCGTTTCAACCCACCACATGCCCCACATTATGGTGGGTGTTGGGAAAGGGAAATTCGTTCCTTGAAACAAGCTCTACAGGTGACTCTAGGAACTCACCCAATTCCAGAGGAAACTCTTCATACTGTGCTCATCGAGATTGAAGGAATCCTAAATTCTAAACCCTTGGGGTATACATCCTCTAATGCATCTGATCCAGATTCCATCACTCCAAATTCGCTCCTTATGGGGCGGCCTGATTCATCCCTTCCTCAAGTGATATACCCTCAAAGTGAACTATTGAGTCGACGTCGTTGGCGTCATAGCCAAGTTATAGCAGATCACTTTTGGAAGAGATTCATCCAGTTCTACTTACCTGGCCTCCAGATTCGTGGCAAGTGGCAGCGAGAGTCACCTGATATCAAGGTGGGAACAATCGTTATGATTGTGGACCCTCATTTCCCCAGGGCCCGATGGCCTATTGGCCAGGTTTCTCAAGTATTCACAGGGGTGGACAACAGAATCAGGACTGTTGAAGTGAAAGTTAAAGATAAATCTTATGTGCGACCTGTGGCAAAGGTTATACAGCTACCTGCAATTCCAGACTGAAAATTTGACTTTGGCCTTTTTTTATAATGTACAGATTTCCTCATTCTTTAGAAATCTGGGGGCGGCTGTTAAAAAGGCCTGCTGTATATGGACTTTTATTTTGAAGGTTTTTTGGCGCTCAGCCAGGGTGTGAATGCACCGTCAATGCAGCAATGTTAAAACCAGCTCCGCCCATTTCTAGCAGGTGGTGGTGATTTAGTGTTTGGTAGAAATAGACCTGCATGGAATGGGTGAAAAAAGGGGACATTGATGCTTGCTTTGTTTGGTGTTGTGTGCGTATAATAGATGAACCAAGTAAGTTAATTTATGTATTTCAGCTTATGTTAATTGTGATTTGTCTAAACATGTATTCTGTTTGAAAGTATTTGCTGAAATGCAATTTATAGAATTATTTTCTGTGTTCATATACATGTGATTGTTGATTTATTGTTGGAAATTTGTTGGCTACCTTTCTTTGTCTGAATGTAAGTTGTTTATTTTAATTCCATTTATTATATGGTTGTTTCAGACCACACATGCACAGAAAATAAAAGACATCAAAGAACTAAAGTTGCATCTTCATGTCTCTGATCGGACGTCTGTGGTGAACTGGTCCCCCACCGGCTATCCCCACTGGGTTAAATCATCCAGTTTTCTTTAATAATTCATAATCATCTGATTTGTTCATCTGATAACAAACATGAAAAACTGAGCTGTGAGAGAAACATTACAGAGGGGCTGATGGGTATTTGGGATTTCATTGAGGCTATAAATCAATTCAGCATTAAAAAACTGAAAGCAGCATTAAATATGAATATTACCAAAAAACTCACAACCAGAGTGTTTCTACAAAAATAAGAGCGACTGATGTGCAAAATCTAAATCATTATGTTCAACAAAGTCAATGAAACTGGACGTGAAACTGGATAATTTTGCAAAGCAACAAATGTGGTCACAACACTGTGTTTGTGTCTTGTTTTCCAGTAAAAAATGTCTAAACATTCATTCAACTTCCAGTTTCACATTCTAAAGTAAAATATTTCATGACACAAGTGAATTTATAATGGACACATTGTGCAGATATGAAAAATAGGAAACAGTAGGTCATAATAAATGGTCTGATCTTAAAACAGGTGAATAGTGTGTAGCCAAAGAGTCAAAAGTTAACAGAACAACAACCCTTCAGTGCAGCGTCTATAAAGTACACAGATTCACACTGTCTCAATGATGGCTGAAACTGCTATTACTCGCATTTCTCATGTTAATGCCTCCTAGATGAATCACTTCTTGTGTTCCATATTTGTAAGTCACTTAAAAGCATTTGCTAAATGAATAAAAGTAAATGTATATTTAGTAGAGAATATATTCCTGCAGTTCAGAATTTCATTAGAGAGTTAGGGTTAGAATCAGTAGAGTAAGCTGACAAGTTGTTGAATATAGTCAGTAAGTGTCCATCAAAATAAAGTGTCAGCAGATATTAAGCAGACAGTCAACTGATACTCTGACCGACATGTTACTCAGGGGCAGATCTAGAAAATAATTTTTAGGGTGGCAAAGGGGTGGCATGGGGTCTATGAGGGGTGGCAACTCCAAAGAAAGCCCCCATGGGTAGTTTTTGGGGATTTATAGTCTGACATACACAGCTGTGTTCACAAATATTGCATTACCGTTAAGTAATCATCTATACTGTTTAAAATGAAAAATAAATAACATTTCAATATCCATCACGGCACCGAGTCAATAAACAATATATATATATATTAACAGGTTATAAATGTTTCTGAGCTTCTATCACTAAAGAAGACATGCGTTTCCATTAACTTACTACTTAGATGGTATAAATCATGTTTTAGTGCAAGTTTAAGATGTTAATGTCAATGATTTAATGTTAATTTTCTAATCAGTTTTGGAAACAGTGTTTGATTTTCTGTTGTTAACAGAGGTGTGAATGTCTGTAATCACCCAGAACACTACCAACCATAAAATCTAGCAACACTGCAGCAACTGCATAGCAAGAGCCTAGCAACCACCCAGAATATCCTAGCAACCAACTAGCAACACTTCACCAAACATCTAGAACATGTAACTGACCAAACTATTTCTGTTTTTAAACAAGATTTTAAGACAAGCCAGCATAAATGTGTCTTTCAAACGTTTCAATCTATTTATTACAGGTATTGTTAAATTATTACACACAATTCAAATACAACGATGACTCTCCTGCCCAGTGAACACTCATGAGATCAATAACACTAACAAAAAACTCTTATTAGGAATTAATTTGCGACTCAATGTCTACTACAGTATACAACATCAATTAAATTACAGATTGATAATTCAGCAATTAACATTTGGGAAAAAAATCTTTTTATTTTACTACTGTAAAGTAATCTTGCAGATGAACAGCACTAGAAAAGTTCAAATAACAAAGAACTGTATATGAACTTGGTATGCACCACAATACAGTACAGTAAAAAAATATATATATATTAAATTTTTTTTAATTATAAACTCATCATCCTCTGCACATTTGGCTAAATGTCATTAGAGTATACAGTATTATCTAGTCTCCTGACACAAGACTATATCTCTAGTCATTTCTCAGTTCTGCAAAAATGCAGTAAAAAAAATGGTTACAAATAAAATTTGATAGTCACACTTTTGAAGGTGTACAACATGTACCAGTTTACTGTACATGTAGAATAGTGAAACTTCCATCATCTAATGTACAGGTATTGTACTATAATTATACTGTATGTGTAAGTATAACACCCATGCAAATGATTCGTTCTCTCTCCGTTGTTGGATGCAGAGATTCTGATTGGTGTGTCATCAGTTTTGCTACTTAATGTTTAACTTACTTATTGTTAAACTTTTTGAGAAATGTGTCTTTGTTTTTAGCACTGAATGAATGGTTTGGGAATATAAGCAAACTAAAATCAGTTACATTGTGTTAACAATCGAGAAAACTGCAACACGACCAGATGCTCACCTAACTCTGCTATTAGTTTCCGTGATCGGCATCTTCTTATTGAGTTTAATGCCATTATTGTTTCGTCGGATCCGGCAAAAAGGTCTACAGTATATCAATGATGAATGTGAAGCGAGCGGTCAGAGAATCGGATCAAAAAAACAATTACGCGATGAATCTCAGATATATCCGGACAGGATTATATGTCTCAGAAGACTCTGGCTGCGTTCGAAACCGCATACTTCCCTACTATATAGTAGGCAAAAAACAGTAGGCGAGCGAATGAGTATGTTTGAATCTTCAGTATTCATAAAAGAGTAGGCGAGAATTAGTAGGCGAGTGCACTCATTATCGCGAGATTCGGACGTACGTATACTTAATTTGCGTTCTAATATGCCTACTTACCTACTGTATAGTAGGAAAAAAGAGTACGTGAAGAAGGAAGAACGTTCGAAACCTAAAAGAGTAGGCGAGAAATCCCCGGATGTCCTACTGCTTCAGCCCAGATTCTGGAGTGTGCATCCAAAGGACACTTTTCTATCCCAGGAGTCCACGGGAGAGCAACACGTCATTATCGAACGTGATTGAGAACCGTGACAAGGGTGTTTACAAATGTGAGTATTACAAACCAAAACACGGTTCCTTGTATTAAAATCGTATTTGCTGACTTACTAAACTGTATATTTAGGTGCAAAGACTAGAAAGTAGCGTTATAGTATATTGTGATTTTGCTGTAGAATTCACTGCTGTCAACACTGCTTTAGTTGAATGTAAATAGTGTAAATAAACACGTGTACATAACTAAACATGAGTTCATCTGTTTCATTTGTCCATTACTGTTGATAAATTGAGGAGCATTTGTGTTGGATAAAAGCCAGTTAACAAATCAGCAACTACCTCAACTATAAATGCAGAATTGAATCACAGAGGAACTGAATCATGTCTGGATGTTACAGCGACAGATGAGACACACGTGTGTTTATCCGGTGAAGAGTGACTGATGAAGGAGTGCTGCCATCAAAGGCTTTCAGTGAGTATACATCACATAAATGAATAAAACATCTTTTAAATCTTAAGTTGTACTTTATTTTATTTATTGTAACATCAAACAGAGTTATTACAGCACTTTTGATTTGTGATTTCTGTGCATTTGCTGCAGATCTTTTGTGGTGGAGCAGGTGACGGCAGTGTTTGTGGGAAGAAAGAAAGACCTGAAACAAAAATATAAAGTAAGATCATTTTGTTACTGTAATACAGAAATAAAAAAAAAAATCAAATTATTGTAAAAACCAAAAAAAAAAGTTAAAATGAATGCTTTTGTATTATATTTGTGCTTCTTGTATGATCTGAAATGTCTGCAGACTGGTGTGAGCAGTGAGAAAGGAGAAATCCACAGCAGCATCCTGGAAATGTGGTTTAGCCCACTACAAAAGTAATAGAGCTACAACAAAAATTAGCATGTGAGTGTAAACATGAAATGAAGTTTGTCAAGAAATGGAGTGCTGACAACATGAATTGTAAAATGTTTTACTGAATTGTTTAAATGTTTCACAGGTAGTCGAGCAGACGCGGTGATGGCCAGATTGTCCCGCACATGTTCTTCTGCTCTTGCCTCAAGGTTGTGGGGTTCAGTGGTGTGTCTTCATGGTCTTTCTCATCCTCTGGCTCAACAACATCCCTATTGAGAAGAGTGAGATTGTGAAGCGCAGCAGCAGAATTGGCACAGCTGCATTGAGGTGGCAATAGGATGTGGTGTTCACCAACTGTAAATACATGATTGTTAGATCAATAAGTTTGAATAAAGCTGTTTCATCTGTTGTTGACTTGTATATTTATGTATTTATTATGATGCTTTTATTCCTTCTTTTACTCATTTATTCATGTTTTCTATTGTTGTCAATAAATAAAACATACATATTTTGTTAACTAATGCATTAATGCAGTGCTTAACTGAAAATTGATGGATTCAAATCAGCTGCATTTGTCGAGTGTATATTCATGCATAGCTATGTCAAAAAAAGTTATATAATTAATAATTGGTTAGCATGTATCTTTATTATTCTGTGTAAATGTTGGGTGGGCTAGCAATGCAGTTCATTATGGTGTTATCTTAATTTTTAAGTAGTAACACTTACATTTTTCAAATGTAAAATCACCAGTCTCCAAATGCGAGATGTTCCAGCAGCTGCCTGATGTCTCCTGTGTGCAGACAATGCAAACGTAGAGGTGTGTTTTAACTGTACTTGGTAGGTAGGGCTGTTGAGTTACTGATGCTATGAGGTGTTAGTGCACCTGTCACTCTTTTCATTATTATTATTATTATTATATTATTTCTGAACTTAGAATTACATATAAGATCTGGAAAATACGGTTGTACCGAACAATGGACAACTGTAATGACAAAAAAAAAAAAAACAGAAAACAAATATCATGCATTCATCATGGTATGAGATTATATACACAGAAAAAAAACAACATAATAACAAGGTTAAATATCTAAATAATTCACCACGGTGCTTTTTTTAGAAGCCTGGTGGATGAAACGACAGTTAAATTCAACAAGAAAAAAGAAAAGAAAACAACGGAGATTAAGCCAGTTAACTTAAGCCACTTAAGCCAATTTTACACATAAAATGAAGAAATTAGCTACATATTAAAGAGAACGATTTCATCTTATAAGTTTTCTTATAAAATTGGATCACGTTATTAAAAATATATTTTAAAGTAAAAAAAAAACTGGTTATACTACAATCACAATAAAATGTTAAATTGTTTCTTTAACAAGACCACAAAGTTAGCAAATCATCAACATCAAAATATTTACGGATAGATCAAACCTGCCGCTCGTATCTTTTAAATTGTTGCGCTTGTTCTGAGCTCGTAGATCACATGATAACGTGGCGGATGACGTCTGAATTACATTCATACTCAACGAGATTTGGCTGTAAAGTACGTACTCTTTTAGCGCTCGTTAAGTAAGCACTTATTGAAATTAAGTACCTACTCATTGAGTATGCGGTTTCGAACGCAGCCCCTGAGTTAGCCAAGAAGCAGTAATTATCTGATTCACCAACACATGTAAAACAATTCGTTAATGAACTGGGCCGCGCTTTGTGTTTTTGACTCAGAAAGAACCGGTTCATAAGAGTCATTTGTTAATGAAGTCGAATACACTGAGCGCTGCGTGCGCGTGCAACTATCGTGAACATTTTATTGAAAGACGTGTTTTTTGCCATTATTTTGCGTTACACTGTCATCGCTGCGGCTGGAAAAGAAGCACATGAAACACTGCTTACATTACTATTTTATTCTGTGATAATTCTGGGGTGGCAGAGCTTTTTCTTAAGCCGGCTACACACTACAGGATTTGTAAAATCCTAACCGATTATGAAATCTGGCACACAGCGCACACATAAGGAGAATCGTTGCAGATTATCTTCCCTGAAATCTTAAACATGCACACACTACAAGATTTGAAAATTGTGGCGCATCACACACTACAAGATTTTATTAAGATGATCATGACGGAGGGAGCACCTCACGTGATCTTACACAACAAATCATCATTTCAGCAACTAATGTTTTAATGTTTAAATGTTTTTTTTTTTTTTTAAATGTTAGTTTTACTGTTATATGCTTTAATTGTTTTAGATCTATAGATTTTACTTCAGGCAGGTCGTGATTTGAGAAGGCAAAACTAATTAATTGTCTGCCGCTGACCGCTTGGTCGTTAATTAAAATATATACAGGTGCTGGTCATATAATTACAATACCTTCAAAAAGTTTATTTATTTCACTAATTCCATTCAAGAAGTGAAACTTGTACAAGTCCTTCTCAAAAAATTAGCATATTGTGATAAAGTTCATTATTTTCTGTAATGTACTGATAAACATTAGACTTTCATATATTTTAGATTCATTACACACAACTGAAGTAGTTTCAAGCCTTTTATTGTTTTAATATTGATGATTTTGGCATACAGCTCATGAAAACCCAAAATTCCTATCTCAAAAAATTAGCATATTTCATCCGACCAATAAAAGAAAAGTGTTTTTAATACAAAAAAAGTCAACCTTCAAATAATTATGTTCAGTTATGCACTCAATACTTGGTCGGGAATCCTTTTGCAGAAATGACTGCTTCAATGCGGCGTGGCATGGAGGCAATCAGCCTGTGGCACTGCTGAGGTGTTATGGAGGCCCAGGATGCTTCGATAGCGGCCTTAAGCTCATCCAGAGTGTTGGGTCTTGCGTCTCTCAACTTTCTCTTCACAATATCCCACAGATTCTCTATGGGGTTCAGGTCAGGAGAGTTGGCAGGCCAATTGAGCACAGTAATACCATGGTCAGTAAACCATTTACCAGTGGTTTTGGCACTGTGAGCAGGTGCCAGGTCGTGCTGAAAAATGAAATCTTCATCTCCATAAAGCTTTTCAGCAGATGGAAGCATGAAGTGCTCCCAAGTCTCCTGATAGCTAGATGCATTGACCGCAGCTGACATGGCACCCCAGACCATCACTGACTGTGGGTACTTGACACTGGACTTCAGGCATTTTGGCATTTCCCTCTCCCCAGTCTTCCTCCAGACTCTGGCACCTTGATTTCCGAATGACATGCAAAATTTGCTTTCATCCGAAAAAAGTACTTTGGACCACTGAGCAACAGTCCAGTGCTGCTTCTCTGTAGCCCAGGTCAGGCGCTTCTGCCGCTGTTTCTGGTTCAAAAGTGGCTTGACCTGGGGAATGCGGCACCTGTAGCCCATTTCCTGCACACGCCTGTACACGGTGGCTCTGGATGTTTCTACTCCAGACTCAGTCCACTGCTTCCGCAGGTCCCCAAGGTCTGGAATCGGTCCTTCTCCCC